>NC_088418.1:48123904-48423904 GCF_034236695.1 Oncorhynchus nerka | reverse complement strand
TGAGTAATTAATAGATGATTAGTTTATTACCATTTTGCCATGTTATTTCTTAGTAAATGGACTTCCTGGTCATTTCTGTTCTTTAAGGTAAAGTGCTACCTTTTTCTCTTTCATATTCACAATGAGATGAGGCAATGAGGCTAATATGGCTAAGATCAACTTTTGTTTGAATATTCACATGTAGCCATTTCTATGGCTAGAAGACATTTTAGAAATCAAAGATCTAAAAAAAGAGATACAATAGAGCTCAGATTGTAAAAGTATTCTCTTTTTAGTCATAGATATGGCTAATCCACGTGTAACCTAGATAGGCATAATATGACCATGCAAAAAAAGCCATTTTGGGTTGATCATGGGTTAATTGTGACTGCGAACACTCTATAGACCCTTTGTTGGGGTGTAAAGAAAGGATCTATTGAATGGCCTTGCATTGAAACCGTATGACTAACTAAAGCTGATTAACTGTGACTATGCTAGTTATGACAGTGCTGCCAGTGAGATTTGACTTAAACATGTTGACACACATGTGGACCATAGATGTGATGACATAAATCCAGAGCTGGGCTCAGACAGTGTTTTCCTTTCAATTAAATGCAGATCACTGAGTTATTGGTTTTCTATTAGTGTAAGAGATATTCTAGGCCTACATGCCATTCTACTTTGCTCTGTTGATACAGGATATTTATTCTAGGAGACAATATAATTATGTAGTCCCATTAGACAAGCTTATGCAAAGTGTTCTACCTACTAGGCTGCTGTGTCTGTCTCTGAATAACTAAACATTAGAAATGCCATGTCATTATAGAAGAGCCGAATGGATTTGTTAGCTAGGATTTGTTAGCTCTTCTCTAAACCCTTAGGCACCTGAGATTACTCTTGCTGCTCTCTGTATCCTAATAGCCTCCGATAGAATTACCAGCAGAGGAAATCCTGAACCCGTAGTGGTAAATTCTGGGAAATTAGGCTCCAGAGGGCTCTGGTCACGTGCAAGGTTTGGCTGCTGGTCAGGTTGCTACTTCCATGCATGTGTAATGTGATCTAACTGTGATCTAGCTCAGAGTAAGGCAATATGGCCAAAATATCATATTTTTGACTGTATTTTATGTTTTTGAATAATCAAAGTTCAAAAAATGTTTCATGAGTAGTGCATGCATTTCCTTCAGTCATGTTATTATTTCCACACTGTATCACATTTATTTTGTCTTTGTATGCATCTATTTTGTAAAAAAAAGGACAAAATAATTATTCTCCTCTATGAACATGTATACTGAACACAAATATAAACGCAGCATGCAACCATTTCAAAGATTTTACTGAGTTATAGTTCATATAAGGAAGTCGGACATCTGAAATAAATTAGGCCTTAATCTATGGCTTTCACATAACTGGGAAAACAGATATGCATCGGTTGGTCATAAACCTTTGAAACAAAGGTAGGGGCGGGGATCAGAAAACCAGTCAGCATCTGGTGTGACTACCATTTGCCTCATGACGTGCGACACATCTCCTTCACATTTGAGTTGATCAGGCTGTTGATTGTGGCCTGTAGAATGTTGTCCTACTCCTCTTCATTGGCTGTGCGAAGTTGCTGGATATGGGCAGGAACTGGAACACGCTGTCATACACATCGATCCAGAGCATCCCAAACATGCTCAATGGGTGACATGTCTGGTGAGTATTCAGGCCATCGAAGCACTAGGACATTTTCAGCTTCCAGGAATTGTGTACAGATCCTTGCGACATGGGTCTGTGTATTATCATGCTGAAACATGAGGTGATGTTGGCAGATGAATGGCACGACAATGGGCCTCAGGATCTTGGCACGGTATCTCTATGCATTGAAATTGCAATCGCTAAAATGTAATTGTGTTCGTTGTCTGTAGCTTATGCCTGCCCGTACCATAACCCTACCGCCATCATGGGGCACGCTGTTCACAATGTAGACATCAGCAATCCGCTCACCCACACTCAATTATTTGCAGGAAAGAATAGGTTACGTGCGTGAAGTGGATCTCAAGTAATCTATGAACTTTTGAACATCTTGGCCATCTACTGTTATAATCTCCACCCAGCACAGCCTGAAGAGGACTGGCCAACCCTCAGAGCCTGGTTCCTCTCTAGGTTTCATCCTAGGTTCCTGCCTTTCTAGGGAGTTTTTCCTAGCCACCATGCTTCTACATCTGCATTGCTTGCTGTTTGGGGTATTAGGCTGGGTTTCTGTATTAGCACTTTGTTACATTGGCTGATGTAAAAAGGGCTCTATACATTTTTGATTGATTGATATTGGTTCCTTCAATCAGGACTACAAGGCACAGGGAGAACCATGACCAAGGTTTTCTGACCCATTTTCAAACCCCCGAGAGAGATTACAGAATTGAAGCCATGATTAGCTTAGAACAACAAAAAGGTTGTATTCTTCACGTGTCTTTTGTCTACCCTGAGGGAATTAGAGAACTAATTGACTGTTGGGCCCAGGCAGGAGAGAGGAAAGGAAGGGAAGATATCTCTCCTTTCTCCTGTCTTCCCTTATTCCTGCCTTTCCTCTCCTACCTCTCCTGCCCAACAGCTGCTCTGGATTTGACTGTCTGAAAATGAATAGAGAGAGGAGGGTGGGAGATAGAAAGGGGGGAGAGAGAGAGAGAGACACAGGGAGACCCAGACAGAGGGAGATATTGGCCATGTCCAGATACCCGTACTTGCTTCCTAAATAGTAGTCCGTTTGAGTATGCAAAATAAAATAAAAAATTGCGTTTGTGACATTTAGCAAATCGAGTATACTTTAAATGCCAGGATGGTATATTTATTTCATCTAGTAGAATTCGTTGCACACTATTGAGGAAGATAATCGTCTTTTCACACCCACATGTGTTCGACAACAGCTGATAATCAGAATAGGGGATGTGCTCCACAAAAATGTACGAATGGCGAGGAACAAGCGTGATTTCGCATTTGATGGCGCCTTCTCAGTATGGATGAGAAGTATGTTGATATTTGTTGCTTACTGCATACGTTTGTACTAAACAGTATGTTTTAAATATAATGTAGTATGGTTAGAAAGAGGGGGAGGTTGTTAATGAGGCATACGCTATTGCAAGCGAACAGCCTTGAAGGTTCATTAGGAACCCCCTGACCATTTTGAATTACAATGCACTTGGGAGAGATAATGTCCCATCCGACCATGAATTAAGACCCTGAATTATCACTTGTCTTCCAGTTGTGGTTGCAAGCCTGAATTGATGTTTATCTCTGTAATTGGGCTTGTGCTTTCTAGTGATTTTTGGCTGGCTGCCAGTGTAGATCATACATACTAACGTAAACTCTCTGGGGTGTTATCATTCATGAGTTAATTTCTTAATGCCTCAAATGAACAATAATGGTACCATAACGGATTGCTATGTTTTGTTTGTTTTATAGTTTTGACTGGCTGGATGGATTGATGGTGTGTGCTGTAGCCTGTATGCAGAACATGCAAAGGACATCACTGCTGAGGGACTCCATTAAAACACTCGTTTAACCAGCCATTTAATCCACAAATGGTCTCCTCTTCAACTCTCACTCTCTGTCTCTCTCTCTCTCTCTCTCTCTCTCTCTCTTTCTTGCTTTATCTCTCGCTCTCACTCTCTGGTCGTGTTCAAAATCTGTCTTTCTTACCACTTACTAAAACTACATACTGTGTACTAATCATACTATTTAGAACGTACTGTTTAGTAAAACTGTATACAGTAAGCAACAAATATCAACGTACTAGACACACCCATACTAAGAATACGTCATTTAATGCAGTGGTTCCCAAAGTTTTTCACTCAGACCCCCCTTCCAGCATTGGGGGAACATCCCGCATGTGCGTGCCACTCCTATTTCAATTGGCAGAAGCACTGATCATGACACAAACCGTTCACACCCCTCTTGTTGGCGGAGAGAACATTTTGCAGGTTTCAAACTTATTTCCTGCAATTCTACAATTTCTTTCATGGGATGCAGACATTTTGCAGTTTTAAAGCTCATTTTCTTGCAATTCTATAAAAAAGTGTCTAATGTGTACTCAAAATGCCTTCTATTTTGAGTATGAGTATTCGGACACTGCCTCTTTCTTTCTGTCACAGTGCCACAGGAACGTCTGTATAATGTTCGGGTTTTCAGTTATTACAATGCCAAAGACATGCTCATTTCAATGTGTACTAGAAGAGTGTTGTGGTGCTTTTCAAAAAATATACTGAACAAAAATATAAACGTGCAACAATTTCAAAGATTTTACCGAGTTACAGTTCATATGAGGAAATCAGTCAATTTAAATCAATTCATTAGATCCTAATCTATGGATTTCACACAAATGTGAATACCGAATACAGGCCTAATAATGGCCTCAGGATCTCGTACCTGTATTTTTGTGCACTCAAATTGCCACCGATTTAAATGCAATTGTTTTTGTTGTCCGTAACCGATTCCTGCCCATACCATACCTACACCGCCACCAAAACCTCTACCCCACATAACGCCATACAAATAGTCTGCGGTTGTGATGCCAGTTGGATGTACTGCCAAATGCTCTAAAACGACTTTGGAGGCAGCTTATGATAGAGAAATTAACATTAAATTCTATGGCAACAGAGCTCTGCTCTGGTGGACATTCCTGCAGTCAGCATGCCGATTGTACGCTCCCTCAAAACTTGAGATATCTCTGGCATTGTGTTGTGTGACAAAACTGCACATTTTAGAGTGGCCTTTTATTGCCCCCAGCGCAAGGTGCACCTGTGTAATGATCATGATGTTTAATCAGCTTCTTGATATGCCATACCTGTCAGGTGGATACATTATCTTGGCAAATGAGAAATACTCACTGACAAGGATATGAACTAATTTGTGTACAAAATTTGAGAGGAATAAGCTTTTTGTGCATATGGAAAATTTCAGGGATCTTTTATTTCAGCTCATAAAACAATGGATCAACACTTTACATGTTGCGTTTATATTTTTGTTCAGTGTAGTTTCCCGGGCTAGTCTTTGATGTGGAAAAGCCCATGGGAATGTGGACGTGCCGCTGTGAGAAGACAAACATTACTCATTGTGAGAGATGGGTGTTGCTAGTCGTGAGTGGCCCAGAGCGGGAAGACTGATGCAATGGATGCTGGAGCTCATCTTTCCTAGCCTAGTCCCCGATCTGTTTGTGCTATCTTGCCAACACCTTGTCACTAATTTCCAAACATGTTTGGCATGACAGTTCCATAAGGACATCAGAAACAGACTGGGACACACACTGGGTTCTTCAGCTGTCCCCATAGGATAACACTTTTTGGTTCCAGGTAGAATCATTTTGGGTTCTACTTGGAACCAAAAGGGTTCTACTTGGAGCCAACAAGGGTTCTTTTAAAGGATATCCCATGGGGACATCCGAAGATCCCTTTTAGGTTCTAGATAGCACCTTTTTTTCTAAGACTGAAGGCCAATCCATAATGTAGAAGTTCCCTCTCCTAGTCAAAACCAATCCTTTCTTCATCAGTTGCTAGGGTTGAGTCATCGGTCTCTCACATAAGGAGCCATCTTAAGTCTGATGTAGACCCTTAATCCTCTCTTTGTCCGGGTCTTCCTCAGTACCCTGTAGTTACAGATACACTCTGCCTTCCTTCTCATCCTCCATCCCCCCTTTTCCTTTCCCTCTTCTATCCTCCTCTCCTCTGTGCTTCTATGATGTAGGCCTAGTTGAATATTAAACAGGAAATGTGATAGCAGGAGCTAAAATAGGCTAATGAGCCTATGAAAAGTAGAACTGTGGTGTACATTAGAGCAACACAGGGGTAACTCTCCCTCTCTCTGACGATGAAAATCTGGATACAAGTACAACCCGATATGTATTAATTATTAACAACCAATATCTCTTTCTCCCCATCCCCTTTCTTCTATGTCTCACTTTCTGCCGCCCTCCTTTCTCCTTTCTTTTCCCCCTCATGCTCTTCAGATGTTCCTTGTAGCTCTGTCGTTTGCCTACTTTGCCAAGGCCTTGTCTGGCAGCTACATGAAGAGCACAATAACCCAGCTGGAGAGGCGCTTTGACATCCCCAGTTACCTAACAGGCGTCATCGACGGGAGCTTTGAGATAGGTAAGTAAGTGTCTGCGTCAAAGGTCCCCATCCCCCATGTCCTCACCTCGTCCTCACCCCCAGGGCTATTTTGGGCTTCCGTTCTATCCATGTTGTTGTGAAAGAGAATAGATGTGAATGAATGGGTCACCAAGGCCTTCTAGGAAGTCTCATTTATCAGGTGTGTGTGCACAAAAAAACTATCAACCTTGTGTGCACCAGATTTCCCACAAAGGTTAGTATTTATTAATTTTGAACTTGTGGGAAAGTGTACAGCTCAGACCATTCGTACGCACAACTTCTAGTGGTCGATCAATTGTATTGCAAGCAAATGTTGTTCTTATGGGGGAGATGGTGTTTGATGCACGAGAATAATTCATTAAAAAAATGCAAACATCTGCCTAATGATAAAACAGATGCATTAGATGTTGTTAAGAAGATATCATAGCAGCATGTAGCCTAATATATTTATTTTATTATTTGGCCTAAATCATAATCATATTGCAGGACATGTCTCTCCTTTTCTGACATGACTGGTTTATTCCCGCTACAGAACAAATATTAGGCTACCATTTATCCAACGCTCATTCAATAGCCAAGCGTGCTCAAAAGTAAATAGACCGGTAGCCTACTTAAAATATTTGACATTATGGGTAGGCTAAAGTATTGCTGTGTGGTAAGAGGGCAACATCATAGCCTATTTAATCTCAGAGCCTATACCAAGGAAGGAGATATAAACACAATGATATACTGATAAACAAAATATTGAACAACAATTTGTGTTTTGATTAGGAGGTGTTGGCTGAAGCATTTACTTCTAAATGGTTTGAATAGACAATCAATCTTGCAGAATGCGCGGCCAGTGTTTGGCTCTCGCTATAGGCGGCATGCAAGTCACTGAAACATATTCTGCCTACACCTTTACAGACATCTGATCAATCTTACCATTGCACCTTCTTTGAGAAACTGTCATGGCCCAGTTCAATCATCAAATTCAAATCACAGTGTATTGGTCACGTACACAGATTTGCAGATGTTATCGCATGTGCAGTGAAATGCTCATGTTTCTAGCAGCGAATGGCGCCGTTTCCCCCTACTGTGGATTCTGTCTCTATGGGTTTGGTTAAGGTTAAGGTAAGGGGTCAATTTTAGTTTATAATTAGTCATTTTGCAGTGTCCTCGTAGAGTCTCCCTTCAGCCCAAGCTTTAGGAGTATATAGAAACACCTCTCTACCTCAAGCCTTTCTTTTGGCGGGGGGGGGGCTAGATCAGCGTTAATAATACAGACAGATTGTGGCTTCCATCAATGTGTAATTGTCTGCATAATTTCCAATCCCCCAAGTATTTCTTATATGTATATAAAATATATACACTACCGGTCAAAAGTTTTAGAACACCTTCTCATTCAAGGGTTTTTCTTTATTTGTACTATTTTCTACATTGTAGAATAATAGTGAAGACATCAAAACTATGAAATAACACATATGGAATCATGTAGTAACCAAAAAAGTGTTAAACAAATCAAAATATATTTTATTTCAGATTCTTCAAATAGCCACCCTTTACCTTGATGACAGCTTTGCACACTCTTGGCATTCTCTCAACCAGCTGCAGAATGCTGTGGTAGCCATGCTGGTTAAGTATGCCTTGAATTCCAAATAAATCACAGACAGTGTCACCAGCAAACACCATAACACCTCCTACTCCATGCTTTTACGTTGGGAAATACACCATCTCACAAAGACACAAAAATCTAAAATTTGTACTCATCAGACCAAACAACAAATTTCCACCAGTCGAATGTCCATTGCTCGTATTTCTTGGCCCAAGCAAGTCTCTTCTTCTTATTGGTGTCCTTTGGTAGTGGTTTCTTTGCAGCAATTCGACCATGAAGGCCTGATTCACACAGTCCCCTCTGAACAGTTTATGTTGACATGTGTCTCTTACTTGAACTCTGTGAAACATATATTTGGGCTTCAATTTCTGAGGCTGGTGACTCTAATGAATGTATCCTCTGCAGCAGAGGTAACTCTGGGTCTTCCATTCCTGTGGAAGTCCTCATGAGAGCAAGCTTCATCATAGTGCTTGATGGTTTTTGCGACTGCACTTGAAGAAACTTTAAAAGTTCTTGAAATTTTCCGTATTGACTGACCTTCATGTCTTCAACTAGGGGGCAGTATTTTGATGTTTGGATGAAAAACGTACCCAAATGAAACTGCCTATTTCTCAGGCCCAGAGGCTAGAATATGCATATAAATGGAAGATTGGGATAGAAAACACTAAAGTTTCCAAGACTGTCACAATATTGTCTGTGAGTATAACAGAACTGATATTGCAGGTGAAAACCTGAGGAAAATCCAACCAGGAAGTATCTCTGTCTCTCTGTTCCATTGCATGCCTTCCCTCCATTTATATCAACCAGATTCCTATGGCTTCCACATGGTGTAAACAGACTTTAGACATAGTTTCAAGCTTTTATTATGAAAAATGAGCGAGAATGATCACATCGCGTCAGTGGATAGCTGGGTGTCCTTAGATTTTTGCATGCGCGAGCAGCTTGGAGCAGACCTTTTCTCTCTCTCTCAATTAAAAAAGCTACCGTCCAGTTGAAATATTATCGATTATTTATTGTAATAACAACCCGGAGGATTGATTATAAAAAACGTTTGACATGTTTCTACGGATACTTTACGGATACTATTTGGAATTTTCATCTGCCCGTCGTGACCTGCACGAGCCTGTGGATTACTGAACAAAATGCGCCAACCAAATGGAGGTTTTTGGATATAAAAATAATCGTTATGGAACAAAACAAACATTTATTGTCTAACTTGGAGTCTCATGAGTGCAAACATCCGAAGATCATCAAAGGTAAGCAATTAATTTATTGCTTTTCTGACTTTCGTGACCAATCTACTTTGCTGCTAGCTGTTTGTAATGTTTTGTCTGCTGAGAGACCTGTCCTAACATAAACTCTTGGTTTGCTTTTGCTGTAAAGCTTTTTTGAAATCTGACACGCCAGGTGGATTAACAACAAGCTAAGCTGTGTTTTGGTATATTGCACTTGTGATTTCATGAAAATTAAATATTTTTTGTAATTTAATTTGAATTTGGTGCTCTGCAATTCAGAGGATGTTGACGAAAATGATCCCGCTAAAGGGATCGGTGCGCCAAGAAGTTAATGTAATGATGGACTGTCGTTTCTCTTTGCTTATTTGAGATGTTCTTGCCATTATATAGACTTTTACCAAATACTGTATACCCCCCTACCTTGTCACAATACAACTGATTGGCTCAAACGCATTAAGAAGGAAAGAAATTCCCCAAATGTACTTTTATCAAGGCACACCTGTTAATGGGAATGCATTCCAGGTGACTACCTCATGAAACTGGTTGAGAGAATGCCAATGCCATGTGCAAAGTTGTCATCAAGACAAAGGGTGGCTATTTGAAGGATATAATTTGATTTGTTTAACACTTTTTTGGTTACTGCATGATTCCATATGTGTTATTTCATAGTTTTGATGTCTTCACTATTATTCTACATTGTAGAAAAAAATACAAATAAAGGAAAACCCTTGAATGAGTAGGTCTTCTAAAACATTTGACCGGTAGTGTATATGTATTTATATATATATATATATTTTTTTTACTTTATTTATTTTCCCCTAACCCTACCATCCTTCCCCTAATTGGAGTAAACTAATGGAGAACAACACTTGGGCTTCTACTTCCAGCTTATACATACTATATGCATTTTACAGACACAGTACATTTTACAATAGTTATCTTTTGTTTGTTTTCAGTCCCATCCTTCAGCTACCCTCAACCCCTCCCATCTATCCCCGAAGACCATCTGATATCGATTCTATTCTCCAACTGTGCTGTTTCACAAAAGTTCTGAACCTGCTGGCCATGACAGAACACTGATATTCCTGTCTTGCAGGAAATCAGGCACAGAATGAGCAGTATTGTTGGTGGCATTGTCATGCTGGAGGGTCATGTCAGGATGAGCCTGCAGGAAGGGTACCAAATGAGGGAGGAGGATGTCTTCCCTGTGACGCACAGCGTTGACATTGCCTGCAATGACAACAAGCTCAGTCCGATGATGCTGCGACACACCGCCCCAGACCATGACGGACACTCCCCCTTCAAACCGATCACGCTCCAGAGTGCAGGCCTTGGTGTAATGCTCATTTCTTCTGCGATAAACGCGAATCCAACCATCATCCCTGGTGAGACAAAACTGTGACTCGTCAGTGAAGACCACTTTTTGCAAGTCCTGTCTGGTCCAGCGAATCTGGGTTTGTGCCCATAGGCGACGTTGTTGCCGGTGATGCTTACAACAGGCCTACAAGCCCTCAGTCCAGCCTCTCTCAGTCTATTGCGGACAGTCTGAGCACTGATGGAGGGATTGTGCGTTCCTGGTGAAACTCGGGCAGTTTTTGTTGCCATCCTGTACCTGTCCTACAGGTGTGATGTTATGATAATTTCGTTATCAATGTTCATAAACTTCAAGTAATCTACTCAGTCTGCAACCCAGAGTTTGTAAGATTCTGGTTGAATGAAACAGACAAGAATCCCAGCTTACAATAATCAAAATGTTTATTCACGAGAGTACTCTGAAGTCCATTATACAAAGACTTCCATTTTATACCTTGCTCCTTACTTACGCACATACATGCACACAAACAGTAGGTGAGTTGTATCCTTCTCCATAGTTCTCACCACTGTGTATCACTACCCAGCCGACAGTTCCATTCCGCCGAGATTAGGGAAACCTTGAGAAGTACTCCCTGTCCTATCATAAGTTTCTCAGAGTTCTAGCCAGGTCGGGTCAAACACAGTTGAATTGTTCTCTGTATTTTCTTAGGCACACGTATTTCTCTCCCTTACAGGTCTCTACTGAGCCTAGTTGGACTTACATTTAATACTTTAATTATTCCTTATACATGCTACATAAACTATAATCCCTAATAGTTAGGTTTCAGGGTAGAATTGTTTAATCATTATCTTTAAACATATAAATTATTTTATCAATCCACCCTTAATGACTAAATAATACACACGGATATATGAAACACTATATGGAAAAATAAATGTTATACAAGAATAAACCAAACCAATACCTGTATTTACATTCAATACTCATCAATGACTGTTCTAGGCCTATGTCCAATTATAACTCTTCCTGTTAGGATTTTCATCATAATCTTCATGAAAGGAACCGTCTGTTTAAACATTGAAGATAGTCTCATCTAACATTGGCTGCTCGTGGAAACAGAAACAGAAACAGAGCCATCTCCTAGGTCTGGAGATCTGTATTCGTCCTCCCACTGGTCGGAGCTAGGAATCGGTCCGTATCTCACCATCTGTTGCGTCATTGACCTCTCCAGAGTCCTGGAAATGAGACCTTGCATACACGGAATCAAACAACAGCCACACAATTCCAACACAGTCATACAGGTGAAGGTTGCCCACAACACAGTGATTATGACATTTTTCCATTTCCCAAACTGTCAAACCAATTTGTTAGAGAATTATCCACCCCAGAGTTCTCTGCTAATTCGTAAGCTAATGTGGTTAAACCAGCCAGGGCCTTGGTCACTGATCCGTCTGGAGCTGTGTTATCGGGGATAAAAGTACAACATTCTGATCCGAATATCACACACACCCCTCCCTTCTCAGCCAGTAGCATATCCAATGCTATTCTATTCTGCCCTACCATCAAACTAGTTGCAGCTGTTTGTTCTGCTAACCCTTTTATCGCATCTCTAGTATAGTTGATGAAACACTGTTGGTTATAGTTTATATCATTTATCCAATCTACATTTTTCTTGAGAGTTGACCACCAGAAGATGCTTGATTCCAATCCAGCTAATATCTGATTTTTTAGCTTTGAACTCATCAGGCACCCCCTTGGAACCCCAATGCTATCAATGTAAACTATTGTCAAAGGACCCTGACGGAGCACTCCTTATCTCTCTTGGCACTAGGTCTTTGTCTGATAAGGGTGAAGGGCATGCCTAACTGTACTAATGCACAAATACCGGTCCAATTTGTAGGCAGGTTAGGCCACAGCTTCATACCTCCACACAACCACCAGACATCCGCTCTAGGTCTTTTTATCTTACTGAAGTCCTCGGAACTCAACCTACCAGTCAGGTCCCTCATTGTCTCGTAGGTTGTAACATTTTCTGTTCTATTGCATGTTCTTACTTCCCCTACGTTCCTTCCGTGTGTGTTGTATCGAGCCATACAATAATGGTTTCCTCCTGCAACTGTGAAAGGGGGAAGTCTGGATGTAATGTGCACATGGGGATACAGATAATGCAGATCAGTGCAATTGTCATTGTCTGGCTTCCCTGCCTTCATGAACAGCTTTACCATACAGGCCATTCCCCTGGCTGAATTAATTCCATTGAGTGGAAAGGGGATGGTTGTCAACTGAGGTTTGGCTGTGGCGCAGGCATAACATTCTTCTTTAGTTACTGATCTAGCTGTATCCTGAATCCATTCCAACCATAGGTAGGAATCCCCAAACCCAGTCTCCACCACAATCACTTCCTTAAGATCTTTCGTCTGAACTATCCACACCGGTCCTTGGCTCTGGATGACTACATCCGTTTTGTCAGGGGAACTGCTTGGACTGGCCGTAGAACTATCACCGGCTCTAACCTCTGCTACCCGGAATGGTACCGTAGTGTCGACCGAAACCTGGTCAAAACCAACATACCATAACCCGAGATCCTCTTTCTTTATATTTCTAATGGTAATTCGTACCTTTATGCAATACTTCCCTTGCTCCGGATTACAGTCAAAAACCCTCAACTTTACTATACTCAATCTGTTTCCATATTGGGTGTGTGAATTTACATCTGTGTGAGCTATGACCTGATTCCATGAATTACACGGGGACCTGCACAGATATCTTCCATAAAGGCCCATAGTTCTAGACTGCCAAGGGATCAGAGACCCCATTTGGTCTACATAGAACTCACCTGAGACATCCTTTCCTTGCTCTACTCTCACTTCCTTTTTACCCAGATTAACCTTTATACTTATTTTACACCATAATATGCAAATAAATTCATTAAAAATACTACAATGTGATTTTCTGGATTTTTTTTCTCATTTTGTCTGTCATAGTTGAAGTGTACCTATGATTAAAATTACAGGCCTCTCTCATCTTTTTAAGTGGGAGAACTTGCACAATTGGTGGCTGACTAAATACTTTTTTGCCCCACTGTATCTAAACAATGACTTAGGTAGTATGGGCAACTTATCCTTGTACCAAATCTCTTCTGAATCCCTCTATTCCTGTTTTAGGATGTGCGAGTCCTTCTAATGCCCTTGCTACATTCCTCTGTGTCCATGCCCTATAGACTTCTATCGTGTCTGGTTATGTTCCGTCCCCAGCTCTGGGGTTGGGTAAGGTTATGAGTGGGAATTGGGGTATCTTCTCATCGTCATCTAACTATTCTGTGTCACTTCTATCTTCTCTCAATCCTGGCTTATTATGAGATTCTAACCTTCGTAACACTCCAGGTCTCCTGCTCCTCACTCCCAGTCTCTCCCTCTCATTCTCCTCAAATTCCTTCTGCTCTCTCTCCATCTTGCTCACTTCCTTCCCCCCCTCCTCCTCCTCCTCCTAATACTCCCAAACCATCAAGGTCGCCTTAGGGCTCAGCATAGGGTGGGGGAGCCCTTCTCCATCTGCCTTTTCTACTATCTGTCTGTTGCTCTTTCTTATAACAGTCAGTATCAAATATGGGCTGTTTCCAAATATTGTCTCCCTGTCTGCACTCATGGATATTGAGAAAAATCAACATGTCAATGGTAGTAATCTCTAAGATTATTACCAAGTTGATCAAGTTTATCTCGATACCCTCAATGCTCCTGAATCACCACAGATGTCATATATCCCTGTCCTGTTGGCTCAGAATATGTTAGGTGCCTCCTAAGAAGAGGTAGGTGCAGGCGTCAGGAGCAGGAGAGAAAGGAATTTCCAGTGGCACAGTCTTTTTTTATTATAAAGTCCCAACCCAACAACAACAGGTGGGGTAACACACCCCAACGAAGTCGCCACACATAGGGAAAATCACGAAACACACGGAGGAGAAACCTCTACTCCTAATACAGTACCAACAGTACAACGACTGTGAGAAAAGAAAACCTGTGGCGCAAACAGGCACCCCTAACAGAGCAAACACGCACCCCTAACAGAGCAAACACAGCAAATAACCCCCCCACAAAGACTAGCAGGCAGTGGAGGTTAATAAACCCACTGGAATTAACTAATAGGATACAGGTGTAACCAAAAACAGACGGACACAAACGAAAAGGAAAAACGGATCGGTGGCAGCTAGTAGGCCGGCGACGACGACCGCCGAGCACCGCCCGACCAGGGAGAGGAGCCACCTTCGGTGGAAGTCGTGACAGAATATGTCCTAAATACTTAACACAAGTCTACCATTATTAAACTTATTCTTGCTAACTTTATAACCTTGTTCAACAACAAAATATAATAATAGTATTATATCAATTGCACAGCCTTGTGTTAAATTTCTTACACTGCACACAACAACAGCTGATTACCTAAGGGAGAGTAAAACTTAGCTAGGTAATGTATAAAAATACTACTAAAGGTTAAAAGATGAAATAACATTTCAAATGACATAATCAGATCAAAATCACTACTCAGAAAAAATATTGTACTCTTATGGTCATAGGAATATAGACTTAAGGAAGCCTACCCTCAGTCAAAGGCTATGCCCTTTTCTTTCTTCTCATTGGTTCAAATTACAAATATGTCAAAGAACTATAAACTCAATCATAATTACCAATTGCACAAATTACCTTAAAATCAGTATTACAAATGATCTTAAATTCATTATCCAAATGGCATTCCCATGAGGCTGATCAGACCACACAGGAAAGCCATGAAAGAGGTCAAAAGTCATACCACCCTTTCAAAGAAGTGTTTCTAACTCTATTAGACAAATTAAAGAAAAACCGTCAAACATTTTCTGCATGTTGTATCCCAGGTTCCCAGAACATTCCTTTATCAAAATAATTCACGTGTTTTAATTCAAATTAAAATTCCAAACGTGTGTGTGTGTGTGTGTGTGTGTACCCCTTTAAGATATTGAGGCTCTAGGAATAATTGAAATCTCCTCAAACCCAAATGCAACCCCTAGGTTAAAAACAAACAAAACATTTCCAGGCCTTTTCAATTTGGTAGAAATATGCCTCGATCTCACTCGCTCCCTTCAAGATTACAGCCCCAGAAAACATTCCAAAGAGAGACAATGAAGCACTCCTTTTCCCAGAAAAAAAACCCTCAACCACTTGGTCAGCATTTCATTATACTACACCAATTCAGAAACCCAGAAGTTGACCACAAACAAAACCTAATAATAATGATACTTCCATTGTACTCCCTCCAATCATTAGTTTTAAATTTCCTCAATGGTTATTTGTACTTAATTGAACATGCGCTACCCTTGGATACAATACTGTACTTCAAATCTATGAAATTCCCCTAATTAACATATTACTTGACTTATTAAGACTTCCGGCGCCGACAGAGATGGCCGCCTCGCTTCGCGTTCCTAGGAAACTATGCAGTTTTTTATTTTTTTACGTGTTATTTCTTACATTAGTACCCCAGGTCATCTTAGGTTTCATTACATACAGTCGAGAAGAACTACTGAATATAAGATCAGCGTCAACTCACCATCAGTACGACCAGGAATATGATTTTCGCGACGCGGATCCTGTGTTCTGCCTTTCAACCAGGACAACGGAATGGATCCCAGCCGGCGACCCCAAAAAAATACGACTCCGTAAAAGAGGGAAACGAGGCGGTCTTCTGGTCAGACTCCGGAGACGGGCACATCGTGCACCACTCCCTAGCATTCTTTTCGCCAATGTCCAGTCTCTTGACAACAAGGTTGATGAAATCCGAGCAAGGGTAGCATTCCAGAGGGACATCAGAGACTGTAATGTTCTTTGCTTCACGGAAACATGGGGCTCACTGGAGAGACGCTATCGGAGGCGGTGCAGCCAGCGGGTTTTTCCACACATCGCGCCGACAGAAACAAACATCTTTCTGGTAAGAAGAGGGGCGGGGGCGTATGCCTTATGGCTAACGAGACGTGGTGTGATCAAAGAAACATACAGGAACTCAAATCCTTCTGTTCACCTGATTTTAGAATTCCTCACAATCAAATGTCGACCGCATTATCTACCAAGAGAATTCTCTTCGATTATAATCACAGCCGTATATATTCCCCCCCCAAGCAGACACATCGATGGCTCTGAACGAACTTTTTTTTACTCTTTGCAAACTGGAATCCATACATCCTGAGGCTGCATTCATTGTAGCTGGGGATTTTAACAAGGCTAATCTGAAAACAAGACTCCCTAAATTGTATCAGCATATCGATTGCGCAACCAGGGCTGGAAAAACCTTGGATCATTGTTACTCTAACTTCCGCGACGCATATAAGGCCCTGCCCCACCCTCCTTTCGGAAAAGCTGACCACGACTCCATTTTGTTGATCCCTGCCTACAGACAGAAACTAAAACAAGAAGCTCCCACGCTGAGGTCTGTCCAACGCTGGTCCGACCAAGCTGATTCCACACTCCAAGACTGCTTCCATCACGTGGACTGGGATATGTTTCGTATTGCGTCAGATAACAACATTGACGAATACGCTGATTCGGTGTGCGAGTTCATTAGAACGTGCGTTGAAGATGTCGTTCCCATAGCAACGATTAAAACATTCCCTAACCAGAAACCGTGGATTGATGGCAGCATTCGCGTGAAACTGAAAGCGCGAATCACTGCTTTTAATCAGGGCAAGGTGACTGGTAACATGACCGAATACAAACAGTGCAGCTATTCCCTCCGTAAGGCTATCAAACAAGCTAAGCGTCAGTATAGAGACAAAGTAGAATCTCAATTCAACGGCTCAGACACAAGAGGTATGTGGCAGGGTCTACAGTCAATCACGGACTACAAGAAGAAAACCAGCCCAGTCACGGACCAGGATGTCTTGCTCCCAGGCAGACTAAATAACTTTTTTGCCCGCTTTGAGGACAATACAGTGCCACTGACATGGCCTGCAACGAAAACATGCGGACTCTCCTTCACTGCAGCCGAGGTGAGTAAAACATTTAAACGTGTTAACCCTCGCAAGGCTGCAGGCCCAGACGGCATCCCCAGCCGCACCCTCAGAGCATGCGCAGACCAGCTGGCCGGTGTGTTTACGGACATATTCATCAATACCTATACCAGTCTGCTGTTCCCACATGCTTCAAGAGGGCCACCATTGTTCCTGTTCCCAAGAAAGCTAAGGTAACTGAGCTAAACGACTACCGCCCCGTAGCACTCACTTCTGTCATCATGAAGTGCTTTGAGAGACTAGTCAAGGACCATATCACCTCCACCCTACCTGACACCCTAGACCCACTCCAATTTGCTTATCGCCCAAATAGGTCCACAGACGATGCAATCTCAACCACACTGCACACTGCCCTAACCCATCTGGACAAGAGGAATACCTATGTGAGAATGCTGTTCATCGACTACAGCTCGGCATTCAACACCATAGTACCCTCCAAGCTCGTCATCAAGCTCGAGACCCTGGGTCTCGACCCCGCCCTGTGCAACTGGGTACTGGACTTCCTGACGGGCCGCCCCCAGGTGGTGAGGGTAGGCAACAACATCTCCACCCCGCTGATCCTCAACACTGGGGCCCCACAAGGGTGCGTTCTGAGCCCTCTCCTGTACTCCCTGTTCACCCACGACTGCGTGGCCACGCACGCCACCAACTCAATCATCAACTTTGCGGACGACACAACAGTGGTAGGCTTGATTACCAACAATGACGAGACGGCCTACAGGGAGGAGGTGAGGGCCCTCGGAGTGTGGTGTCAGGAAAATAACCTCACACTCAACGTCAACAAAACTAAGGAGATGATTGTGGACTTCAGGAAACAGCAGAGGGAACACCCCCCTATCCACATCGATGGAACAGTAGTGGAGAGGGTAGTAAGTTTTAAGTTCCTCGGCATACACATCACAGACAAACTGAATTGGTCCACTCACACAGACAGTATCGTGAAGAAGGCGCAGCAGCGCCTCTTCAACCTCAGGAGGCTGAAGAAATTCGGCTTGTCACCAAAAGCACTCACAAACTTCTACAGATGCACAATCGAGAGCATCCTGGCGGGCTGTATCACCGCCTGGTACGGCAACTGCTCCGCCCACAACCGTAAGGCTCTCCAGAGGGTAGTGAGGTCTGCACAACGCCTCACCGGGGGCAAACTACCTGCCCTCCAGGACACCTACACCACCCGATGTTACAGGAAGGCCATAAAGATCATCAAGGACAACAACCACCCGAGCCACTACCTGTTCACCCCGCTATCATCCAGAAGGCGAGGTCAGTACAGGTGCATCAAAGCTGGGACCGAGAGACTGAAAAACAGCTTCTATCTCAAGGCCATCAGACTGTTAAACAGCCACCACTAACATTGAGTGGCTGCTGCCAACACACTGACACTGACTCAACTCCAGCCACTTTAATAATGGGAATTGATGGGAAATTATGTCAAATATATTACTAGCCACTTTAAACAATGCTACCTAATATAATGTTACATACCCTACATTATTCATCTCATATGCATACGTATATACTGTACTCTATATCATCGACTGCATCCTTATGTAATACATGTATCACTAGCCACTTTAACTATGCCACTTTGTTTACATACTCATCTCATATGTATATACTGTACTCGATACCATCTACTGTATCTTGCCTATGCTGCTCTGTACCATCACTCATTCATATATCTTTATGTACATATTCTTTATCCCCTTACACTGTGTATAAGACAGTAGTTTTGGAATTGTTAGTTAGATTACTTGTTGGTTATTACTGCATTGTCGGAACTAGAAGCACAAGCATTTCGCTACACTCACATTAACATCTGCTAATCATGTGTATGTGACAAATACAATTTGATTTGATTTGATTAGATTTTGCCCAAGCCTGTTTTACAACATTAAAACCCATTCAGTCTGTCTGCAACCAGTCTCTAAAAGTGCTTGATAGGAAGCCCCATAGCCATCATCACTGTTACATTCTCAAAGAGCTTGAGCTCCTGAATTGGAAAAATCCTATGCAATACACTGACGTATGTCTTGTATTCAAAATTTGAAATGTGCAGGCTCCCCCTCCACTCAGTACATTTGTTGAACAGAAAACCCAAACCTTATGGCAGCAGATCCACAAGGTCCGCCATGAGAGATGACTGTATAGTTCCCTTAAGGAAAAGCACCTTCAGTCAATCTGCTTTTGTTCTGCGTAATGGAAACAGATCATAATGTTAGAATACATTAACTTCCTGCTCAAATTCACTGGTGTTACCAAAACAATATAACCAGAAAAACACAATAGTCAGAAACTATCAAGAATCGTAAAAGTTTTAACTATTCAGACCTGAATCCCTTACAGCCAAATATAGCCCAGCGAGCATAACTAACTCACCTATTCTTTCCAGTAGGCGAAAATATAACCCCTACTCAAACAACATTCTGCCTTACCTCTATCGTAAAATTAAAACACATTTTTCAACTTCCTCTTCTCTTTCAGCTTCACACTTATGAAATGTCCAAGACTTAAAAGTAACATGCTACATAAACTATAATCCCTATTTTCAGGGTAGAATTATTTACTCATTATCTTTAAACATATAAATTATATTATTCACGCAGATGAGCAGGGACCCTGGGCATCTTCTTTCTTTTGGTGTTTTTCAGGTTCAGTTGAAAGGCCTCTTTAGTGTCCTAAGTTTTCATAACTGTGACCTTAATTGCCTACCGTCTGTAAGCTGTTAGTGTCTTAACAACCGTTCCACAGGTGCATGTTCATTCATTGTTTATGGTTCATTGAACAAGCATGGGAAGCAGTGTTTAAACCCTTTACAATGAAGATCTGTGAAGTTATTTGGATTTTTACAAATTATCTTTGTAAGACAGGGTCCTGAAAGAGGGACGTTTCTTTTTTTGCTAAGTTAAAAATAAATACTTTTAGTCCCACGCTTCAGCTCACCTCAAGGGCCTTTCTGTATAGAGTAGACGGAAACCAGGATGCGATGTGTGCCTCTTGTCATGGCTCCAATGCCACCAACCACAGGGAGAGATAAAAGTGCTGAAGCAACTCAGGAGAGCTCCATAGACTAGCCTCGAAGGCCTTTCGGTATTTAACAACTCTCTAATAGCAGGATGTACTCTGTGCCTCTTGAAGTGCTCAAATCATAGAGACGTATCCCTTTTGGTAAACCCTTAGTAACAAACAAAGCAGTTATTCTAGTCCACACAGTATTCTAAGTGAATGAAGGAAAATACAACACACTCACAATCAGAGAGCAGTGAGCTCAGTTTTTTTCAGCATAATAGCTCTCAGCACAAAAAAAATAGTTATTTTCCGTAAGAAATATTTTGAACTAATGCAGGGCACAATGACTCTTTAATACCCTCTACAGGATTGGTGGGTCTCCTGCGGGACATTAGAGCTAATGTAGGCTAATGCGATTAGCATGAGGTTGTAAATAACAAGGAAATCAGGCACATTTGTGCAGTCTTGATACAACATTTCTAACAGAAATGCAAAGGTTCATTGGATCAGTCTAAAACTTTGCACATACACTGCTGCTATCTAATGGCCAAAATCTAAATTGCACCTAGATTCCTAAGTCATATATTGGCCTTTCTCTTGCGTTTCAAAGATGATGGTACCAAAAAAATTATCTTTTACCAGATCTAATGTGTTACATTTTCCTACATTAATTTAACATTTCCACAAACTTGAAAGTGTTTGCTTTCAAATGGTATCAAGAATATGCATATCCCTGCTTCAGGTCCTGAGCTACAGACAGTTAGATTTGGGTATGTCATTTTAGACGAAAATGATTAACTATCTGGTATTTCCAAGTGCTAGGTTGGCCTTAGTCAGAGAACAGTTATTTCAGGAGTTCAGAAGTTTAGACATTCTACAACAGGTTTCTGAAGTGGGACTTTCCAAACCCAGCACACTGGGAGAATAACCTACTCACTCCTCTTAATAATGAGAGCTGATGGAGGTTCTTAAGGAATGGACGTCATCCCTCCATCCTTGAAAAACAACAATTTGTTCAATCATGAAATGGCTGCTTTTGTTTTACCTCATTAAAGTCTTTATTGCCCACTGCTCTCCTCCACTACCCAATTTTCTCTCTCTCTAAGTTTATAACTCTCTCGCTCTTTCTTTCCCTAACTTTCCCTCTCTCTCCTCTATCAACCCCCCCTCTTTTTCTCTCTCTCTCTCACACACACACCCCCACCCCTCTCTCTCACTCTACCCCAACCCCCCGCTCCCCTCTCTCTCTATCCAGGCCACGGCACAGTAATTCAATTCGGTCATTCGATTTGGAGGGTTCTTCTTTTCTTATGATCCAATTTGTAAGCATTACCAACGGAGTGAATGTGAAAATGGATTCCAAATGGTCACCTTCTGGTGATTTGCAATGATATAAGTGAAAGGAGGGTTGTGATTGGTTACGTTGCCTACTATGCCAATTTCTCTGTATTAAATGGGCCATAACATTTAAACTAGCAGAGATCCAACTCTGGAACTTTGATATACCAATAGACACCTTTTACGTTTTCCAAAATGTTGTTACGTTACAGCCTTATTCTAAAATGGATTACGTTTTTTAAAATCCTGAGCAATCTACACACAATACCCCATAATCAAAAGTGAAAACAGTTTTTTTTTATGTTTGCAAATTTATAAATATAAAAAACAGAAATACCTTATTTACATAAGTATTCAGACCCTTTGCTATGAGACTCGAAATTGAGCTCAGGTGCATCCTGTTTCCATTGATCATCCTTGAGAGGTTTCTACAACTTCATTTGAGTCTACTTGTGGTAAATTCAATTGATAGAACATGATTTGGAAAGGCACACACCTCTCTATATAAAGGTCCCACAGTTGACAGTGCATGTAAAAAAAAAAACAAGCCACGAGGTCAAAGGAATTGTCTGTAGAGCACCGAGACAAGTTTGTGTCAAGGCAGAGATCTGGGGAAGGGTACCACAAAATGTCTGCATTATTGAAGGTCCCCAAGAACACAGTGGCCTCCATCATTATTTAGCTAGGCAAGTCAGTTAAGAACAAATTCTTATTTACATTGACGGCCTAGGAGCAGTGGTTTAACTGCCTTGTTCAGGGGCAGAGCGACAGCTTTTTACCTTGTCAGCTCAGGGATTTGATCTAGCAACCTTTTGGTTACTAGCCCAACACTCTAACCACTAGGCTACCTGCCGCCCCTTAAGTGGAAGAAGTTTGGAAACACCAAGACTCTTCCTAGAGCTGGCCGCCTGGCGAAACTGAGCAATAGCGGGAAAAGGGCCATGGTCAGGGAGGTGACCAAGAACCCAATTGTCACTCTGATAGTGCTCTAGAGTTCCTCTGTGGAGATGGGAGAAGCTTCCAGACGGACAACCATCTCGGCAGTACTCCATCAATCACGCCTTTATGGTAGAGTGGCCAGACAGAAGCCACTCTTCAGTAAAAGACACATGACAGCCCGCTAGGAGGTAGACAAACGACACCTAAAGACAAGATTCTCTGGTCTGATGAAACCATGCTTGAACTCTTTGGCCTGAATGCCAAGCATCACGTCTGGAGGAAACCTGGCACCGTCCCTACGCTGAAGCATGGTGGTGGCAGTATCATGTTGTGGGGATGTTTTTCAGCGGCAGGGACTGGAAGATTAGTCAGGATCGAGGCAAAGTACAGAGAGATCCTTGTTGAAAACCTGCTACATAGTGCTCAGGACCTCAGACTGGGGCAAAGGTTCACCTTCCAACAGGACAACGACCATAACCACACAGCCAAGACAATGCAGGAGTGGCTTTAAGACAAGTCTTTGAATGTCCTTGAGTGGCCCAGCCAGAGCCCGGACTTGAACCCAATCGAACATCTCTGGAGAGACCTGAAAATAGCTGTGCAGCAATGCTCAACCATCCAACCTGACAGAACTTGAGAGGATTTGCAGAGAAGAATGGGAGAAACTCCCCAAATACAGGTGTGCTAAGCTTGTAGCGTCATACCCAACAAGACTTGACGCTGAATACTTATGTAAATGTGATATTTCAGTTTTTTATTTTTAATACATTTGCTTTTTAATGCATTAATACATGTGTGTAGTTTGATGAAGGAAAAACAAACATTTAATCAATATTAGAATCAGGCTGTAACGTAACAAAATGTGGAAAAAGTCAAGGGGTCTGAATACTTTCTGAATGAACTGTATATTATTTACAACAATATATTGAAACATTTGCCAAATACATTGGCAGTTCATTCGGAAAAAACATGTTTCTATTTTTCTATTTTAATATATTATTGAAAAAATGTGTTATTGAAATCAAAATACTACTCATATTACAGAGCAAGCGGTAAAGCTTCATATGACACCAATTTTTGCTTTGTAGCACCTACAGATGAGACATGGAGTCTTAAGGGAGGCTAAAAATATAACAAGTTTGATTCAATATTTCTCAATTATGTTTTTAGATACAAATTTCAAATATATGTCAACAATATGTCCTTTTTTCTGCGTTTCGTGAGGAATCACTCTATAGTGGGCATTAGGAAACCAACGGTGCCACTATGTTGTAACTCACCATGGCACCACACTTACAGTTGAAGTCGGACGTTTACATACACCTTAGCCAAATACATTTAAACTCAGTTTTTCACAATTCCTGATATTTGATCCTAGTAAGAATTCCCTGTTTTAGGTCAGTTAGGATCACCACTTTATTTTAAGAATGTGAAATGTCAGAAAAATAGTAGAGAGAATGAATTATTTCAGCCTTTATTTCTTTCATCACATTCCCAGTGTGTGAGAAGTTTACATACACTCAATTCGTATTTGGTAGCAGTGCCTTTAAATTGTTTAACTTGGGTCAAATGTTTCGGGTAGCCTTCCACAAGCTTCCCACAATAAGTTGGGTGAATTTTGGCTCATTCCTCCTGACAGAGCTGGTGTAACAGAGTCAGGTTTGTTGTTCTCCTTGCTCCCACACGCTTTTTCAGTTTTGTCCAAAATGTTTCTTTTGGATTGAGGTCAGGGCTTTGTGATGACCACTCCAATACCTTGACTTTCTTGCCCTTAAGCCATTTTGCCACAAGTTTGGAATTATGCTTGGGGTCATTGTCAATTTCGAAGACCCGTTTGCGACCAAGCTTTAACTTCCTGACTGATATCTTGAGATGTTGCTTCAATATATCCACATAATTTTCCTTTCTCTTGAAGCCATCTATTTTGTGAAGTGCATGATGCTGCCACCCCGTGCTTCACGGTTGGGATGGTGTTGTTCTGCTTGCAAGCCTCCTGCTTTTTCCTCCAAACATAACTGTTATGCAGGTGAGTGAGGACCCAAAAGCGGTTTAACAGAAACAGAGTCTTTTAATGTACAAACAGGGAAAACATAAATCCTCAATCTTTACAGGAGAGTCCCCTTCTAGCAGTAGAGGAGAATAGCAGGGCTAGCGGCAACAGACTGCAGGTCCCTCCAGGTAGGCGTGGGCCGTAGAGGACAGAGACACCTGCTCACACGCAGCATCTAATGAAGAGGCAGATTACGACAGGACGGGACAAGGGCAAAGCAAACGAGAATCCGACAAAGACAGAAGCAGAAACAGAGAGAGAAATAGAGACTTAATCAGAGGGAAAAGAGGGGACAGGTGTGAGAGAGTAAACGAGGTCGTTAGGAGAATGAGGAACAGCTGGGAGCAGGAAAGGACCATAGAGAGAGAGATAGAGGGAGAGAAAGTAACCTAATACGACCAGCAGGGGGAAACGAAGAGAAGAGAAAGAACAGGGACAAGACATAACATGACAATACATGACAGTACCCCCCCCCACTCACCGAGCGCCTCCTGGCGCACTCGAGGAGGAAACCTGGCGGCAACGGAGGAAATCATCGATCAGCGAACGGTCCAGCACGTCCCGAGATGGAACCCAACTCCTTTCCTCAGGACCGTACCCCTCCCAATCCACTAGGTACTGATGACCACGGCCCCGAGGACGCATGTCCATAATCTTCCGGACCCTGTAGATAGGTGCGCCCTCGACAAGGACGGGGGGAGACGAACGGGGGCGCGAAGAAAGGGCTTGACACAGGAGACATGGAAGACCGGGTGGACGCGACGAAGATGTCGCGGAAGAAGAAGTCGCACTGCGACAGGATTAATGACCTGAGAAATACGGAACAGACCAATAAACCGCGGGGTCAATTTGCGAGAAGCTGTCATAAGGGGAAGGTTACGAGTGGAGAGCCATACTCTCTGACCGCGACAATACCTAGGACTCTTAGTCCTACGCTTATTAGCGGCTCTCACAGTCTGCGCCCTATAACGGCAAAGTGCAGACCTGACCCTCTTCCAGGTGCGCTCACAACGTTGGACAAAAGCCTGAGCGGAGGGGACGCTGGACTCGGCGAGCTGGGACGAGAACAGAGGAGGCTGGTACCCGAGGCTACTCTGAAAAGGAGATAGCCCGGTCGCAGACGAAGGAAGCGAGTTGTGAGCGTATTCTGCCCAGGGGAGCTGTTCTGCCCAAGACGCAGGGTTACGAAAGGAAAGACTGCGTAAGATGCGACCAATAGTCTGATTGGCCCGTTCTGCTTGACCATTAGACTGGGGGTGAAAACCGGAAGAGAGACTGACGGAAGCCCCAATCAAACGGCAAAACTCCCTCCAAAATTGAGACGTGAATTGCGGACCCCTGTCCGAAACGGGGTCTGACGGAAGGCCATGAATTCTGAAAACATTCTCAATGATGATTTGTGCCGTCTCTTTAGCAGAAGGAAGCTTAGCGAGGGGAATAAAATGAGCCGCCTTAGAGAACCTATCGACAACCGTTAGAATAACAGTCTTCCCCGCTGACGAAGGCAGACCGGTAATAAAGTCTAAGGCGATGTGAGACCACGGTCGAGAGGGAATGGAAAGCGGTCTGAGACGGCCGGCAGGAGGAGAGTTACCGGACTTAGTCTGCGCGCAGTCCGAACAAGCAGCCACGAAACGACGCGTGTCACGCTCCTGAGTGGGCCACCAAAAACGCTGGTGAATTGAAGCAAGCGTACCCCGAACGCCGGGGTGGCCGGCTAACTTGGCAGAGTGAGCCCACTGAAGAACGGCCAGACGAGTAGGAACGGGAACGAAAAGAAGGTTCCTAGGACAAGCGCGCGGCGACGGAGTGTGAGTGAGTGCTTGCTTTACCTGCCTCTCAATTCCCCAGACAGTCAACCCGACAACACGCCCCTCAGGGAGAATCCCCTCGGGGTCGGTGGAGGCTACTGAAGAACTGAAGAGACGGGATAAAGCATCAGGCTTGGTGTTCTTAGAGCCCCGACGATAAGAAATAACGAACTCGAAACGAGCGAAAAACAGCGCCCAACGAGCCTGACACGCATTAACCTCTTCAGTCGACCCTCTACTTTTTTGAACATTTTGTTAAAAATCGCGCAACATTTCAGCGCCCTGCTACTCATGCCAGGAATATAGTACGTTCATATGGTTAGAATGTGTGTATAGGAAACCCTCGGACGTTTTTAAAACTGGTTAAATCACGACTGTGGCTATTACATAACGTGCGTTACATCGGAAAGCGCAGGAAAACCTGATCACAGAAAATGGAAATAAATATCCTTGCGCCACTTCCAGCAATTGTTAACAGTGAGCCGAATTAGATAAGACCGAGCATTCAACTCCCACAGCATCCCCATGTTGTCGAGTATCTTGTGAATTTAATCATCTTTGATTCTTGGTTGAACCGAAAGAGGGGCACCGCTTACCTCCGGTCTCCGCCAGATCATTCCGGAAGAGCTCTCTCCTGAAATTTTTTCCAAGACGACAGCTAATGATATCTACATCGCCTACGGATGATTTTTATCGCTTATTAACGTTTACTAATACCTAAAGTAGCATTACAAACGTATTTCGAAGTGTTTTGTGAAAGTTTATCGTCTACTTTTTGAATTTTAAAAAATGACGTTACGTTGTGAAATCGCTGTTTTTTCGTTTATCACACAGTCTACATATAACGATATCTTGGCTTTATATGGCCCGATTTAATCGAAATAAAGACCCAATAGTGTTTATGGGACATCTAGGAGTGCCAACAAAGAAGATGGTGAAAGGTAATGACTGTTTTCTATTTTATTGTGCGGTTTGTGTAACGCCGAAATGCTAATTATTTTGTTTACGTCCCCTGCTGTGCTTTTCTGTTGTAGTGTATTGGTGCATGCTATCAGATAATAGCTTCTCATGCTGTCGCCGAAAAGCATTTTAAAAATCTGACTTGTTGCCTGGATTCACAACGAGTGTAGCTTTAATTTGATACCCTGCATGTGTATTTTAATGAACTTTTGAGTTTTAACTAATACTATTAGCATTTAGCGTAGCGCATTTGCATTTCCAGAGCTCTAGTTGGGACGCAAGCGTCCCAGGTAGAGGTAAGAGGTTAAGTTGTTTGGCAGAACGGATGTACTCAAGGTTCCTATGGTCAGTCCAAACGACAAAAGGAACGGTCGCCCCCTCCAACCACTGTCGCCATTCGCCTAGGGCTAACCGGATGGCGAGCAGTTCGCGGTTTCCCACATCATAGTTACGTTCCGACGGCGACAGGCGATGAGAAAAATACGCGCAAGGGTGGACCTTGTCGTCAGAATGGGAGCGCTGGGAAAGAATGGCTCCCACGCCCACCTCTGACGCGTCAACCTCGACAATGAACTGTCTAGAGACGTCAGGTGTAACAAGGATAGGAGCGGATGTAAAACGCTTCTTGAGGAGATCAAAAGCTCCCTGGGCGGAAACGGACCACTTAAAGCACGTCTTGACAGAAGTAAGGGCTGTGAGAGGAGCTGCCACCTGACCGAAATTACGAATGAAACGACGATAGAAATTCGCAAAGCCGAGAAAGCGCTGCAGCTCGACACGTGACTTAGGGACGGGCCAATCGCTGACAGCTTGGACCTTAGCGGGATCCATCTTAATGCCTTCAGCGGAAATAACAGAACCGAGAAATGTGGCGGAGGAGACATGAAAAGCGCACTTCTCAGCCTTCACAAAAAGACAATTCTCTAAAAGGCGCTGGAGGACACGTCGAACGTGCTGAACATGAATCTGGAGTGACGGTGAAAAAATCAGGATATCGTCAAGGTAAACGAAAACAAAGATGTTCAGCATGTCTCTCAGTACATCATTCACTAATGCCTGAAAGACAGCTGGAGCGTTAGCGAGGCCGAACGGCAGAACCCGGTATTCAAAGTGCCCTAACGGAGTGTTAAACGCCGTTTTCCACTCGTCCCCCTCCCTGATGCGCACGAGATGGTAAGCGTTACGAAGGTCCAACTTAGTGAAAAACCTGGCTCCCTGCAGGATCTCGAAGGCTGAAGACATAAGGGGAAGCGGATAACGATTCTTAACCGTTATGTCATTCAGCCCTCGATAATCCACGCAGGGGCGCAGGGTCCCGTCCTTTTTCTTAACAAAAAAAAACCCCGCTCCGGCGGGAGAGGAGGAAGGGACTACGGTACCGGCGTCGAGAGCTACAGACAAATAATCTTCGAGAGCCTTACGTTCGGGAGCCGACAGAGAGTATAGTCTACCCCGGGGGGGAGTGGTACCCGGAAGGAGATCAATACTACAATCATACGACCGGTGCGGAGGAAGGGAGGTGGCCCTGGACCGACTGAAGACCGTGCGCAGATCATGATATTCCTCCGGCACCCCTGTCAAATTACCAGGCTCCTCCTGTGAAGAAGGGGCAGAAGAAACAGGAGGGATAACAGACATTAAACACTTCACATGACAAGAGACGTTTCAGGAGAGGATAGAATTACTAGACCAATTAATAGAAGGATTATGACACACTAGCCAGGGATGGCCCAAAACAACTGGTGTAAAAGGTGAACGAAAAATTTAAAAAGAAATGGTTTCGCTATGATTACCAGAGACAGTGAGGGTTAAAGGTAGCGTTTCACGCTGAATCCTGGGGAGAGGACTACCATCCAAGGCGAACATGGCCGTGGGCTCCCCTAACTGTCTGAGAGGAATGTCATGTTCCCGAGCCCAGGCTTCGTCCATAAAACAGCCCTCCGCCCCAGAGTCTATCAAGGCACTGCAGGAAGCTGCCGAACCGGTCCAGCGTAGATGGACCGACAAGGTAGTACAGGATCTTGAAGGAGAGACCTGAGTAGTAGCGCTCACCAGTAGCCCTCCGCTTACTGATGAGCTCTGGCTTTTACTGGACATGAAATGACAAAATGACCAGCGGAACCGCAATAGAGACAGAGGCGGTTGGTGATTCTCCGTTCCCTCTCCTTAGTCGAGATGCGAATACCCACCAGCTGCATGGGCTCAGCACCTGAGCCAGTGGAGGAAGATGGTAGTGATGCGGAGAGGGGGGAAACGGATAACGCGAGCTCCCTTCCACGAGCTCGGTGACGAAAATCTACCCGTCGTTCTATGCGAATAGCGAGTTCAATCAAGGAATCCACGCTGGAAGGAACCTCCCGGGAGAGAATCTCATCCCTTACCTCCGCGCGGAGACCCTCCAGAAAACGAGCGAGCAACGCCGGCTCGTTCCAGTCACTGGAGGCAGCAAGAGTGCGAAACTCTATAGAGTAATCAGTTATGGATCGATTACCTTGACATAGGGAAGACAGGGCCCTGGAAGCTTCTTTCCCAAAAACTGAACGATCAAAAACCCGTATCATCTCCTCCTTAAAGTTCTGATACTGGTTAGTACACTCAGCCCTTGCCTCCCAGATTGCCGTGCCCCACTCACGAGCCCATCCAGTAAGGAGAGATATGACGTAGGCGATACGAGCTGTACCCCTGGAGTACGTGTTGGGCTGGAGAGAGAACACAATATCACACTGGGTGAGGAACGAGCGGCATTCAGTGGGCTCCCCAGAGTAACACGGTGGGTTATTAATTCTGGGCTCCGGAGACTCGGAAGCCCTGGAAGTAGCCGGTGGATCGAGGCGGAGATGGTGAATATGTTTCGAGAGGTCGGAGACTTGGGCGGCCAGAGTCTCAACGGCATGTCGAGCAGCAGACAATTCCTGCTCGTGTCTGCCAAGCATCGCTCCCTGGATCTCGACGGCTGAGTGGAGAGGATCCGAAGTCGCTGGGTCCATTCTTGGTCGGATTCTTCTGTTATGCAGGTGAGTGAGGACCCAAAAGCGGTTTAACAGAAACAGAGTCTTTTAATGTACAAACAGGGAAAACATAAATCCTCAATCTTTACAGGAGAGTCCCCTTCTAGCAGTAGAGGAGAATAGCAGGGCTAGCAGCAACAGACTGCAGGTCCCTCCGGGTAGGCGCGGGCCGTAGAGGACAGAGACACCTGCTCACACGCAGCATCTAATGAAGAGGCAGATTACGACAGGACGGGACAAGGGCAAAGCAAACGAGAATCCGACAAAGACAGAAGCAGAAACAGAGAGAGAAATAGAGACTTAATCAGAGGGAAAAGAGGGGACAGGTGTGAGAGAGTAAACGAGGTCGTTAGGAGAATGAGGAACAGCTGGGAGCAGGAAAGGACCATAGAGAGAGAGATAGAGGGAGAGAAAGTAACCTAATACGACCAGCAGGGGGAAACGAAGAGAAGAGAAAGAACAGGGACAAGACATAACATGACAATACATGACAATAACGATGCTCATTATTGCCAAACAGTTATATTTTTGTTTCATCAGACCAGGGGACATTTCTCCAAAACGTACGTTCTTTGTCCCCATGTGCAGTTGAAAACCGTAGTCTGGCTTTTTTATGGCGGTTTTAGAGCAGTGGCTTCTTCCTTGCTGAGCAGCCTTTCAGGTTATGTCGATATAGGACTCATTTTACTGTGGATATAGATACTTTTGTACCTGTTTCCTCCAGCATCTTCACAAGGTCCTTTGCAGTTGTTCTGGGATTGATTTGCACTTTTCGCAGGAAAGAAGGTTAACCTCTAGGAGACAGAACGCGTCTCCTTCCTGAGCGGTATGACGGCTGCGTGGTCCCATGGTGTTTATACTTGCGTACTATTGTTTGTACAGATGAACGTGGTACCTTCAGGCATTTGGAAATTGCTCCCAAGGATGAACCATACTTGTGGCGGTCTATAATTTGTTTTCCTGGGGTAGAATTTGTTTTTCCTTTGATTTTCCCATGATGTCAAGCAAAGAGGCACTGAGTTTGAAGGTGGGCCTTGAAATACATCCACAGTTACACCTCCAATTGACTCAAATGATGTCAATTAGCCTATCAGAAGCTTCTAAAGCCATTACATAATTTTCTGGAATTTTCCAAGCTGTTTAAAGACAGTGAACTTAGTGTATGTGAACTTCTGACCCACTGGAATTGTGATACAGTGAATTATAAGTGAAATAATCTGTCTGTAAACAATTGTTGGAAAAATTATGTGTCATGCACAAAGTAGAAAAATGTCATGCACTACTTTGTGTCATGCACAAAGTAGATGTCCTAACCGACTTGCCAAAACTATAGTTTGTTAACAAGAAATTTGTGGAGTGGTTGAAAAATTACTTTTAATGACTCCAACCTAAGTGTATGTAAACTTCTGACTCCAACTGTACATCAATTAGAGGAATTAGGCATTGTGATTGTGAATAAATCGAAGCAGACCATTGTGTCAGAGCTGGAGTCAGTTCCATGTCAACTCGACAATTCAAGAATCCATTCAGGAACGGTATCCAAATAGAGTTGTAACTAGAATAACTCTATTTGAAAATACATTTCACTTTTGAAATTTCTAAATTGAATCTCGATTCATCAAGATTTGTAAATTTGAGAATTTAAATGGCAGCTAAGAACAGTCAAATTCTGTGTCTGGTCTGTCTGTCTGTCGCCCTACCAGGTAACCTGTTGGTGATAGCATTCGTGAGTTACTTTGGTGCAAAGCTGCATCGGCCCAAGATCATAGCCATGGGCTGTGTACTGATGGCCATGGGAACATTCATCATCGCTCTGCCACACTTCCTCATCGGACGGTGAGGTTTTACTGACTTTTATTTTGAAGGAGGATTAACTTACAATGCTTGCGTTTCCAGCTTTCTTTTCAAATAAAATGTTATTGTGGGTCTAGTGAAATGCTTTTCTAAATGCACTTGTGGTACAGTAAGCTAAAGCTTATCTGAATATGTGTATAAGTGTGTGCATGTGTGTGTACTCTAGAATGAATCACGTTTCCAGTTATCCTGTGTTTAAGGGAAATGTCAGTCTAAAGTGCATTCAAAAAGTATTCAGACCCCTTGACTTTTCCCACATTTTTTTTACAGCTTTATTCTCAAATGTATTAAATCTTGGGTCCTCGTCAATCTACACACAATATCCCGTAATGACAAAGCAAAAACAAGTTTTTAGGAATTTTTGCAAATGTATAATAAAAATGAAAAATGTAAATATGACATTTACATAGTATTCAGACCCTTTACTCAGTACTTTGTTGAAGCACCTTTGGAAGCAATTAAAGCCTTGAGTCTTTTTGGGTATGACGCTACAAGCTTGCCACACCTGTATTTGGGGAGTTTCTCCCATTCTCCTCTGCAGATCCTCTCAAGCTATGTCAAGTTGGGTGGGGAGCGTTGCTGCACAGCTATTTCAGGTCTCTCCAGAGATGTTTTATTGGGTTCAAGTCCGAGCTCTGTCTGGTACACTCATGGACATTCAGAGACATGTCCCGAAGCCACTCCTGCGTTGTCTTGGGTGTGGGCTTAGGGTTGTTGTCCTGTTGGAAGGTGAACCTTCACCCCAGGCCCTGAGCGCTCTGGAACAGGTTTTCATCGAGGATCTCTCTGTACTTTGTCTGTTCATCTTTCCCTCCATCCTGACTAGTCTCCCAGGCCCTGCTGCTGAAAAACATTCCACAGCATGATGTTGCCAACACCATGCTTCACCGTAGGGATGGTGCAAGGTTTCCTCCAGACGTGACACTTGGCATTCAGGCCAAAGAGTTCAATCATGGTTTCATCAGACTAGAGAAACTTGTTTCTCATGGTCTGAGAGTCTTTCATTTCCTTTTGGTAAACTCCAAGTGGGCAGTCATGTAACTTTTACTGAGGAGTGGCTTCTGTCTGGCCACTCTACCATAAAGGCCTGATTTGGTGGAGTGCTGCAGAGATAGTTGTCCTTCTGGAAGGTTCTCCCATCTCCACAGAGGAACTCTGGTGTTCTATCAGAATGACCATCGGTTCTTGGTCACCTCCCTGACCAAGGCCTTTCTCCCCTGATTGCCCAGTTTGGCCGGGCAGCCAGCTCTAGGAAGAGTCTTGGTTGTTCGAAACTTCTATTTAAGAATGATGGAGGCCACTGTATTCTTGGTGACCTTCAATGCTGCAGAAATGTTTTGGTACCCTTCCCCAGATCTGTGCCTCAACACAATCCTGTCTCTGAGCTCTACGGACAATTCCTTTGACCTCATGGCTTGTTTTTTTGCTCTGACATGCACTGTCAACTGTGCGACCTTACAGTGCCTTGCAAAAGTATTCATCCCCCTTAGCTTTTTTACTATTTGGTTGCATTACAACCTGTAATTTAAATAGATTTTTATTTGGATTTCATGTAATGGACATACACAAAATAGTCCAAATTGGTGAAGTGAAAAAAACAAAAAAACATTTAAAAATGGAAAAGTGTTGCTTGCATATGTATTCACCCCCTTTGCTATGAAGACCCTAAATAAGATCTGCTGCAACCAATTAGCTTCAGACGTCACATCATTTGTTATATTGGACACAGGTGGACTTTATTTAAGTGTCACATGATCTCGGTATATATAAACCTGTTCTGAAAGGCCCCAGAGTCTGCAACACCACTAAGCAAGGGGCACCACCAAGCAAGGGGAAATATGACGACCAAGCAGCTCTCCAAACAGGTCAGGGACAAACTTGTGGAGAAGTACAGATCAGGGTTGTGTTATAAAAAAATATCTGAAACTTTGAACATCCCACAGAGCACCATTTTTAAATCCATTATTAAAAAATGGAAAGAATATGGCACCACAACAAACCTGCCAAGAGAGGGACGCCCACCAAAACTCTCGAAGCAGGCAAGGAGGGCATTAATCAGAGAGGCAACAAAGAGACCAAAGATAACCCTGAAGGAGCTGCAAAGCTCCACAACGGAGATTGGAGTATCTGTCCATAGGACCACTTTAAGCCGTACACTCCACAGAGCAGGGCTACATAGAAGAGTGGCCAGAAAAAAGCCATTGCTTTAAAAAAAAAAAAAATAAGCAAACATGTTTGGTGTTTTCGCCAAAAGACATGTGGGAGACTCCCCAAACATATGGAAGAAGGTACTCTGGTCAGATGAGACTAAAATTGAGCTTTTTGGCCATCAAGGAAAACGTTGTGTCTGGCGCAAACCCAACACCACTCATCACCCGAGAACATTATCATGGTGGTGGCAGCATCATGCTGTGGGGATGTTTTTCATCGTCAGGGACTGGGAAACTGGTCAGAAATTTGGATGGAGCTAAATACAGGGAAAATCTTGAGGGGAAACCTGTGTCAGTCTTCCAGAGACACGTTTTTAGGAATGACCCTAAGCATACTGCTAAAGCAACACTCAAGTGGTTTAAGGGGAAACATTTAAATGTCTTGGAATGGCCTAGTCAAAGCCCAGACCTCAATGCAATTGAGAATCTGTGGTATGACTTAAAGATTGCTGTACACCAGCGGAACCCATCCAACTTGAAGCAGCTGGAGCAGTTTTGCCTTGAAGAATGGGCAAACTCCCAGTGGCTAGATGTGCCAAGCTTATAGAGACATACCCCCAAGAGACTTGCAGCTGTAATTGCTGCAAAAGGTGGCTCTATAAAGTATTGACATTGGGGGGGTGAATAGTTATGCACGGTTAAGTTCTGTTTTTTTGTCTTATTTGTTTGTTTCACAATCAAAAATATTTTGCTTCTACAAAGTGGGAGGCATGTTGTGTAAATCAAATGATACAACCCCCCAAAAAATATAAATGTAAATTCTAGGCAACAAAATAGGAAAAATGCTTAGAGGGTGAACATTTTCGCAAGCCACTGTATATAGACAGGTGTGTGCCTTTCCAAATCACGTCCAATCAATTGAATTTACCACAGGTGTACTCCAATCAAGTTGTAGAAACATGTCAAGGATGATCAATGGAAACAGGATTCACCTGAGTTCAATTTCGAATCTCAAAGCAAATGGTCTGAATACTATGTGAATGTTATTATTATTTATTTGTTATATACATTTGCAAAGATTTCTAAAAACCTGTTTTTGCTTTGTCATTATGGGGTATTGTGTGTAGATTGATGGGGGAAAAATGTATTTAATCCATTTGGAATAAGGCTGTGACGTAATGTGGAAAAGGTCAAGGGGTCTGAATACTTTCCGAATGCTCTGTATTTCTGTGTGTTTAGATGAAGTCTGGGAAAGGACAGATATCACTGTGACTCTGTAGTGATATGCTAATATACTGTATTTTGTACATATTTTAAATGTTGTATACCGTCGTTTGTGGGATGACGCATGGTTGTGTGTATTATCATGTGTTCTCATTAGCTTGGCTTGTTCATGAAAGTTTGATCAGTCAGAATGTTTCATCCCTCCCACAAGATGGGAACATAGTGAATCTTAAAGAATATATGCTGCACTGTATGTATCTTTACTGAACGACAAGAGAAGTTTTACTATATGCATTTTTACAGCTGTGGGACGTTTTTCCAAAAAACACATTCAGTCGCCAATTGTTTTGTATTTTACAGCGGAAGCCAGGAAAGCTTCTTCCTATCGTTAAGTATCGCGTATCACATGATGTATAAAACGTTGATTCCTAAATGTTTCATTGCTGTTCTGCTTTGTCTCTGTCCTCTCTAACTGTATAACGTGGTGCTTTCTCCCCTCCCTTCGCTAAACAGTCGCATTGGTGTTTTGTACGCAGCTATAAATTCGAAACATCAATCCGATCGTCAGTGAATTCAACCAATAACCTCTCTCCATGTCCAGCGCGTCTGTCGTCACCCGCCGCGCTGGCTTCGGGTGACCCGCATTCTAAGACGCCAAGCACAGGGACAGGTGTGTCACCTAAACACACGCACACATGCTCATGTACATGCATGCCACCACGCAAACACAAACCCACAACTGTACGCACACAAACATGTACTCATGGATACACACGGATATGCGCACACACACACACACAAACAGTGCTATAGCTATTCTCTCTCTCCCCCTTCCCAGTAGGTTGTGAAGGAGAGTCCAACCTCTCCATGTGGATCTATGTGTTCCTGGGGAATGTCTTACGAGGGATCGGGGAGACGCCAGTGCAGCCCCTTGGGATCTCGTATATAGATGATTTCGCCAGGGAGGAAAATGCTGCATTTTACATTGGTAATAGACCAATTGGAAAAACAAACACATTTTAGATAATGTCACTGTGCATGATTTGAAGTACAATATGCTAAGTAGATCTGACAGTCTGAATAAACTGCCTTTCAATCTGATTCATACACTAAGGGTCCGATTCAATCACATCCGCTTTAGCCAACATCCGCATAGCTGATGTTTAGACCGTGTGGGAGGTGGAACTGCGTTAAAGCTGTCAAATCCAGTGGCTCCCAGCTTTACATGCAAAGCAGACATTGCCATTGCCAGTTAAATTAACAAAAATCTCATGCAGCCTTTTTTTACAAGTTTGAACACTGGAATGTGAAATGTAATCCTCATCTCGATTAGGATAATAAAAAATGGTCATTATTTAGATGTTATGATTTTTCAATTTGAGTGTAATTATTTCTATATGTCCTACACTTTCTCGTTCTGAACTTCTAACTCAAGTGGGGCTGCTCACTACCAAAACATCTGCCATGCAGGTGTCTGCTGTCGCTGGTTAACACTAATCTAGCTCTTTGTGATAACATGAATGGACAAATGCTCCAGATAAGCAGAGGCATCTCTTTGACCTTTTAAAAATCACACACACCCGTCTTATTGTTTACTGCCTAATGGAACCGTCTCTGGTTAGTATAATAAATCAATTGCTGTGTGTGTGTGTGTGTGTGTGTGTGTGTGTCTTTCATATTTCAGGCTGCGTTCAGACCATAGCTGTCATTGGTCCTGTGTTTGGCTATTTACTGGGATCCCTGTGTGCCAAAATATATGTGGACATTGGATTTGTCAACATGGGTGAGTAACCGGTATCTAGCGAAACACTGAGTATTCTGTCTAGGCCGCCTACACACTATTGGACTGTAATAGTGAGTTCTCCAGTTTAGACAGAGACAGGGCATTCACCTCTGTTCTGTTACTATTAGACGAACAAACAGCGCTCTGAGTTGAGTTCATTGTCGTTCCTAGAGTGCACTCGCTGACTGTGTTCAATAAGTGTTTATGTATGATCATGCTTCTAGATTCTAGGTTATCAGACTAATTGAACTAGTGTGCTCCAGAACGTGTGCTCAGTGACGTCAGCTACTAAATTTGAGTAACCAATATAAAGCAGGAGAGATGGTTATTAAGATATGCACAAAAAGCAGCTGTGCTGTGCTTGTTTTCTCTCTCCAGTAAGTCTTGTCGCTAGGAACGTTGCTAGTTTACTCATAATGTATTTAGTCCCCAACAGTCACAGCTCTCTCTCTGTGCTTGTCCTCCCTCTATAGAGACTATCACCATGGCCTTCTCTTGTTACATATATGTACTGACATGTATGTGTAAGTGATAGATGCACACACACACTACATGTTCATGTTTTAAAATGTATGTAAATTGTAAAGTATTTTGTCTGTAATGTCTTTTTCGTTATATGTCGGACCCCAGTAAGGCTAGCTGTCGCCATTGGTGTCAGGTAATGGGGATCCTAATCAATCCAATTAAATCAAGTGCTGTGTCTCCCCTCCCTGTATAGAGAGTATCACCATAAGTCCTGGTGATGCTCGCTGGGTGGGGGCCTGGTGGTTAGGTTACCTTGTAGCTGGGGTGATCACCCTGCTTTCAGCCATCCCCTTCTGGTTCCTGCCCCGTTCCCTGCCCATCCCGTCAGACCGAGGCCCAGCCCAGTGCACCCCGGAGCAGACTAGCTTCATCAAAGACTCCCCTCTCCTGGAGCATAAGTACCAAGCCGACGAGCCAGCTGGCTTTCTGGAGATGGCCAAAGGTATTTTGTTGAATGGGGATGAAGTTGGAACATTTTCTGGTTTAGATAATGATTGGAGTTTAAAAAGGCTTTTTTAAAGTCTGGTCAGGTACAATGGTATATCAAATTCAGGTTGCTTTGGATGAAATTACCATAGTATGGAAAAAGGTAGACAAAAATGACCTTAACAATTGATGATGTAGTTGACAGGTGATGATGTTCTGTTGATTGTTTTTAATCTAGATTTCATACCAACGTTGAAAACCCTCCTGGGGAACCCAGTGTACTTCATCTACCTGTGTGTAACCATCATTCAGCTGAACTCTCTCATCGGCATGGTAACCTACAAGCCCAAGTACATAGAGCAGCATTACGGGCAGTCCGCATCAAAAGCCAATTTCCTGATGGGTACGTATGGTTGGCCAATCATATTGCTTATTTGCCTTGATCAGTGTTGGGGAATGTTACTTTTAAAAGTAACTTATGTTACAACATTATTTACTATGGAAAGTAACTTGTTACATTACTTCTACGTTACCAAAAACAAGTGTCTTTTGACACTATATAAATGAGTCACCCCGCAGTGTTTGTCATAATACCCTGATGAAGACAGCTTGTCTGTCGAAACGTTGGACATAACATTTTTGCATCTGAGCTCCTAGAGTGTGTGGTTCTCCTAGAGTGTGTGGTATTTTTTTGTGGTCCACTCCGCTAGCCAGCACCTCGCCTAAATAGGTGTGCATTTCTTTCGCCTCTAGGTCAACTTATAGGCCCAGTGCGTTTCCTGTGTTTCCTGTGTTTTATATATATTTCCACACTATGAGGTTGGAATAATACTGTGAAATTGTGAAAATTATGATAATGCCCTTTTAGTGTAAGAGCTTTTTGAAAAGACCACCTGAAATTTCTGCCTGTTTTGATGGGACAAAGTTTTGGCCTGCATGGTGACATCACCAGGCGGTAAATTAGTTAATAGACCAATAAGAAAGAGTTCCAAACCTCTCCCTGCCAATAACAGATCGTTTTCAGTTTTCCCCTCCCCGCTCAGACAGTCCTAGGTAAATTCTTGCTTGAGAAGATTCTTTGAGATTCTTTGCTAAGAAGCTATTTTTGTTTCTTTTTGACCATTTTAATTGAAAACAATCACAGTAAGGTACTTAATTGTTACATAGACATGATTTGATATTGAGATGAAAGCAGTTGTGTTGGACCTTTAAGGGGCTATCAGAATTAGCTTTATGCACACTACTTTTGAATGGCGAGACTCTGACTACTGATAGGCCTAGTGCAAGGGTAGGCAACTAGATTAAGCCACCGGACAATTTTTGCCGGAGCGGATGGTTGGGGGGAAGGAACATAATTATAGTCATTTGTACACTGCAAATTTAACACAACTAAGCCCAAAAAGAGGTTGTATATGAAAATGATAATAATTTCATACCATGATTATATTGAGACACGATCACATTTATTTTTTTATTTTTTTCGTGGGAATACTTAAGAACAGATTTTCTAAATTAAACTCTTTCATCTGAAGTCCTTGTGATTTTACAGTGTTCTTCACCCCCAGAAAATCACTTCCAGGACGGTTTAGGCCCGTGGGCCACATGTTGCCAATCCCTGGCCTAGTGGCTACCGTCCAAAAATGTGCCTTTCGTACGTAATCTATAACTCTGGCCTATACCAGCTCAAGTAATAATGACAGATTAAATATATCCTTTACAATTCTTTAATAAATACATTCTTTTGTTGAATTATTTATACATACAATATACAGTGCCTCCAGAAATGATTCACATCTTCACATCTCTTGACTGTTTCCACCACAGGAGGCCTGTATCTTTGTAGTGACTGGGTTTTTTGATACACCATCCAAAGTGTAATTAATAACTTCACCATGTTCAAAGGGATATTCAATGTCTGCTTTTTATTTTTTCTCATCTCATAGGTTCCCTTCTTTGTGAGGCATTGGAAAACCTCCCTGGTCTTTGTGGTTGAATCTGTTTTGAAATTCACTGCTCAACTGAGGGACCTTACAATTATCTGTATGTGTGGGGTACAGAGATGTGGTAGTCATTAATAAATCGTGATTCCATGCAACTTATGTGACTTGTTAAGCACTTTTTTTTACCCCTGAACTTATTTAGGCTTGCCATAACAAAGGAATTGAATACTTAATGAGTCAAGACATTTCTGCTTTTCATTTTGAATTAATAAAAAATAAAAAATAAACATAATTCCACTTTGACATTATGGGGTATTGTGTGTGTAGGCCAATGGCACAAAATCTCAATTCAGGCTGTTTTTTCAACAAAATGTCGAGGGGTAGGAATACTTTCCGAAGGCGGGGTATAAAACTAACTGGGCACAGTTAAAGGAGAGCTCAAATACAAGGACAACTGGCTACCAATCTGTTTTAAACACAGATACAAACTTGGCGCAGAGATATGAAAACACACAAGTTAACGCGAGCAATAGCCCTTTCCAAACATGCAATTCGTGAACCACAACGACCAGATTGTCTAGATACCAATTAGTTGTATTATTTTCATAGAAGTTGCAGCAGCGTAGCCTTTTCAAAAGGACAACGTATGCACGTTCCAACATTCAGAACTCAAAGTCAAAAATAAAAACACCTTGTTGATTTATTTCACTGCTTTCCTCTAAAGGAGCGATTTAACGTTATACGGCACTGGAAAAAGACTGAAGGTGCTTCTTGATATTTGAAGTGAAGTTCTTCGCAGTGGACAGGCACTTATCCCTGAGGCAGAGTTAGCTTTTTACTGTGACGTTCATGTCCTTTTCCCCTTACCAATTCAAAGTAATGCGAATTCTTCCACCATGCAAATTCTATTGTCTCTGCCGTCTCACTAGTTAGAAAAAAATAAAATAATAATAATATTGTAAATTAAGACTTGCTTATTTGAAAACGTAATTAAGTAACTGATGAATTAAATAGAAAAATTACTCGTTACCACAAAAAAAAGTCATCCGAGTACTCTAACCCGTTACTTTGTAACCCCGTAACGCTTTACCCCTGACACTGGCCTTGATTCATCTCATGCGTGAGCTAGTTCAATTTAGATTGGAAACTTGAAAGGACTCGCTTTATGCATAGATAAGCACATGCATGCAATATTGTTAAGACTAGATCAAGCAATAGGAGGTCAAAGGCACTGTTTTATTGAGCTATACAATGTGTTATGATTCAACCCTCAAATGCGATGATCTAAATAGGCCTCATGCTCCACTATTGACCTGACCATTGCATGCTGTGTATGAAAGGTAATGCAATATCTAGCATAACTACAGTAATAGAACAGACAGATAGAATATGATATCTGTACATTGATGAATAGCTTTGGTCTTTTTTTTTTATTTTTTATTAATTTTTTTATTTTTTAATTTTACCTTTATTTAACTAGGCAAGTCAGTTATGAACAAATTCTTATTTTCAATGACGGCCTAGGAACAGTGGGTTAACTGCCTTGTTCAGGGGCAGTGGGAGTTGAGTGGGAGTTGGACAGCGCTACTGTGTGTTCTCTCTACTGTCAACTATATCAAAGGCTGAGTCTCAGGCGGTATGGCCTGGTTCTACTCTGCTGTACTGTATGTAATTGGTTGTGGAATAGCACTGGCATAAAAGGTAGACGTATAGCTACAGTGGTATGAAAGGTAGCAAAAGCTACAGTATGGTATTGTGTGAATGCCTGGTTTAGGGATTTGGCTGGCTCACCTGGTGTTTCAGTCCCATTGAACCTGTCGTCAAGACCTTAGCCCTGGCCTAAATCCTCCATGACTAGGAATGAAGAACATTTCTAAAGAATGAGATCTATGTCTTAACGTTTACAGAGTGTGTGTTGATTGTTCCAGGTACAATCAACATCCCTGCCGTGGCGTTGGGAATTTTCACTGGCGGCCTGCTCATGAAGAGGCTGAAGCTGAGCATCATGGGAGCGGCCAAGTTTGCGTTCGGCACCTCTCTGATAGGCTACTTCCTATCCCTCTTCTTCTTCGTCATGAGCTGCGAGAACGCCAAAGTGGCTGGGATCACGCTGCCCTACAACCGGTGGGTTGATACACACACACACACACAGCTCTTGGTAGAAGTTGCCCTTAGGTACATACATATTTACCCTCTGTAAATGTTCTATTCCCAGCACCACAAACGGGTAACATGCTGGAGTGCGTATGCTAATAATTGCTCCTAGAGGACAGCATACCTCCAACACTGGAGAGATGTGGTGTAGAATAGCGAATCAGGGATTTCACCCATCTACTGTACTGTACGCCCCTTGGTTCTGTCAAGACTGTTTGCTGCTCATGTCAATATCAGAACCGACACTGAATTTGGTTGATAACATTAGTATTCATTGAATCGGTGAAAGTATACTGAACGAAAATAGAAACGTAACATGCAACAATTTAAATGATTTTGCTGAGTTACAGTTCATATAAGGAAATCAGTCAATTAAAATAAAATCCATTATGTCCTAATCTATGGATTTCACATGAATGGGCAGGGGCACAGCCATAGGTCCACCCACTGAGGAGCTTTATTACAGGCAGAAATACTCCTCAGTTTCATCAGCTGTCCGGGTGGAAGATCCCGCAGGTGAAGAAGCCGGATGTGGAGGTCTTGGGCTGGCATGGTTACACGTGGTCTGCGGTTGTGAGGCCGGTTGGACGTACTGCCAAATTCTCTAAAACTATATGGTAGAGAAATTAACATTAGATCTCTGGCAACTGCTCTGGTGGACATTCCTGCAGTTAGCATGCCAATTGCATCCTCCCTCAAAACTTGACATCTGTGGCATTGTGTTGTGTTGACAAAACTGCACATTTTAGAGTGGCCTTTTGTTGTCCCCAGCACAAGGTGCATCTTTGTAATGATCATGCTGTTTGATCAGTTTCTTGATATGCCACACCTGTCAGGAGGATGGATTATCTTGACAAATGATAAAATGCTCACTAACAGGGATGTTGACAATTTTGTGCACAACATTTCTGGGATCTTTTATTTCAGGTCATGAAACATGGGAACGACACTTGTTGCATTTATATTTTTGTTCAGGATATATCTTATTATGCATTTGATTAAATACACATCACACCTTCTGTATCTGAGAGGGCAGAGGTCAAATCATGTCTGTATTCATTAGATTATCTGTTTAAAGCAAAGCGCTATCTGAATTAAATCTACTATTAATAACAGCCCCACTTTCTCTCTCTCTTTCTCGCCCTTTTTTCTCTCTCTCAGGGCGGTTGGTGTATCGTATGAGGAGCACTCAGTATTCTCAGCCTGTAACTCAGACTGTGTGTGTTCAGACAGAGACTGGGACCCTGTTTGTGGAGAGAACGGCATCACGTACGTCTCTCCCTGCCTGGCTGGCTGCCAGACCTCCACAGGATCAGGGAAGAACACGGTGAGATGAGAATCTTAGCCAGCACGGAGGCTGCATCCCGAAATGGCACCCTGTTCCCTATATAGTGTACTACTTTTGGGCTCTGTTTAAAAGTAGTACACTATATAGGGAATACGGTGCCATTTGAGATGTAAACTGACTTGTGAGCAACAGGGTAAAGGTCAATTTAATTTCAGGATGATTTCAGTCAGAATTGACTCACACCCTGGTGGGTTTATGGAAAACTTTTGAAGCAGCAAGTTATGATGTTGTTTCTGTTTTTGTGTCAAATTGTCTTGTCTTGTCTTGTCTTGTGTGCTTCTGCAGGTGTTCTCTAACTGTAGCTGTGTGGTGGCAGCAGGGCTGAGCAGTGGTAACCTGACAGCCAGTGTAGGCCACTGTCCTCACAGAGACGACTGTGACCGTGTCTTCCCTTACTTCCTGGCTCTCTCTGTCATCACTTCCTTTATCATCTCCCTGGGTGGCACGCCAGGCTACATGGTCCTCATCAGGTCAGTCACACACACACCCATACACAAACAAGAAGGGATGGTCATAGCAGTTGGCAAGACAGCACAAAGAAATCTGGGACTCTGGCTTCAACAAGGTACCTTAAAGGGGAAACAATCAGAAGCCCCGTTTGTACCTGGTTCTAACATGCGTCCGTTGTCCTGATCATGTCCACATTCGTATCGTGCGTCGACAGGTGTAGACAATCAAAAGACTCATTGTGATCTGATTGTGATTGTATTTTTCTGACCACCTCTGGTGGTAGTGAAAGACGCATCTTGTACGGATATCCTTGGTGTAAACAAATCGAAAGTGTATACATTTGGCCAACGTCACAGTTGTCCCGGCCTCTTAAAAAAATCACACCAGCCAATTGAATTAAGAACATGTTTTTAGAAACCAACTGCCTACTGACACTGTGGCCAGATATGCCACAGTCCAATACAGAGGTCCAGCTCTGATTAAAATGGCAAATAGAAATAAAGGTATTTATGAAGAGATATTGTCCCGAATAAGAGAAAAGAGGTTCTCCCCTTCCCACGTTCAATGCCAGCGCAAATTCTAATATTTGAAAACATTTTAGGCTACATAAATGCATTCCCTGTAACTTAACCTGTTTCTGTTTTTACTGTGTGCATTACTGTGTGCATTAGTATAATTTTTATTTATACTGTGCAATAATTGTATTTTGTACACACATCCAGATACTCAGCTCATTTGTGTGGTGACGTTTTTAGAGATGGGAGAGATTCTCTGACTTGTTATTTGTCCATCTGTGGACAAGTCGAGGTTATCGGGACAGTCGTCTATTACGCCCAGACTTGAATCGTTGGATAACAAAAGTAGGCTGTAATGATGAGTCTAAAACTATTGACTATAAAAGTGTGCTGTTTCCTGTCGATTTTATACAGCTTGTGTCATAATGGGAGGTCCAAGGGAGGTTGGATTCATTTGCATACAGGGAGGGACCAGGGAATCTGGTCACAATAGGGACGAAGTGGGCAGATAAGAGACATATATTACCATGTGTCGACGCAACAAAATCTCGATCAGATAGTGACCGGATGATGACAATCACTTTAATGCAAGGTGTAACCATGGCTACTGAGAGAACCTAACCTGCATAAAGTCTACTACATTTACTTGCACCACCTTGTTCAGAATGATCTCACCCAGAAAGTTCTCACATTTCACTGTAGTGAAATTAGCTCCCAATGGGTGACAGAATGGCTGACCAGAAGTTGAATGTAGTCTGTGTAACAGACTTAGGCAGGGATTCAATTCAACTGTGCTTTGTCTGCTATGCTCCATTTCAAGGTCATTTTTGATTGAGGTGACATATGCAGTGTTTATGATGAACGCGGTCTCCGCTAACGCGGAACCATTGCCTTTAAAAGCTGCATAGCAGACAAATCGCGATCAGATTGAATTCCGGCCATAAAGAGCCGTGTTGCAACCATGGAGGCCTCTAGTGGTCAAAAGGCCATATTAGCATGGGCAGTGCCATTGAGGACTTCCACCATTTTAATGTAGTCAACTGGGTGGGACTTCCAACTTTATTGGCTGGAGTCATGTCCAACCGGGTCATCCGAGTGATCCGCCAATTGGGAAGAAGAAAATGTAAATAGCCTTCCATAATATTCTAGTCATAATATTCATAAAACCTAAAGTTCATTAAGGGAATTGGTTCCAATTGTTTCCCCACCATTAACAGCTAATTAGCATTTCCTTTTTGGGAGGTAAATACAGGCAAATATATTGATAAGTCACCTTGTCCGATAGAGATTTACACAGTTATCAAAACGTCTCAGGGTAAGCGAAACACAGCCCTTATTTAAGTGTTTCTAAAATCCCCTATAGGAAAAAATGAATGGTGGAAAAACGATGGGAACCATTTCCCTGTTTGACCACTGGGTTTTATAGGTATTTTGACATCTCCAATGTGGGGCACTATGGCGCTGCACATGCTGTCACAGACGCTATAATGGCACATATACAAAGATGAGTCTTCTATCTATCTCTATGGTTGCAACAGACTTTATGGAGGGCAAGGAGACAGTCACATGATGCTTTCAGGTGATTGAATTACGTGGTCTGACTGGAATGAGAGAAGTTTTTATGAGTCGGCTCATTGTTCTTCCTACTCTCTGCTTGTGTGTCCATTCAGGGTTATAGCAGGAAATATAGATTCAGTACACTTTAAGTACATTTAATTGAAATCTTTATCCCGCGGCATACTTCATAGGGGTTATAGGAAAGTCAGCAATAGAGGTTTTACTGTATTTCAGGAAAGTAGAATATGTGATTTGGTGCGGTACTGTTACTGGCTAAAACTAGTCCTTGATTAGCCTTGGCCAGCTTTGAGCATGTACACAAATGCGCACACACAAACACAAACACGCATGTACATGCACGCACACGCACACACACGAACACAAACCCCAATCCAGCAGATCGGCCCAAAGCTCGATCAGCTGACCCTGATGAAATGTGTTGCCCTTTCTGGGACAAATGAAGTTACTGGAAGTGGCCTATTTCCTTTTGTTCTGATATTTTTAGTCTTAGTTGTCTGAGATGGGTCTGCTTCTGTTTTTGCTCTGGGTCTTGAGAGAACAGCTGAATAGCCTCACTCCCCCCTATCTGAGATACCTATTGCAGCCCTCATCCTCCACATACAACACCCGTTTTGCCAGTCACATTCTGTTAAAGGTCCCCAAAGCACACACATCCCTGGGTCGCGCCTCTTTTCAGTTCGCTGCAGCTAGATACTGGAACGAGCTGCAACAAACACTCAAACTGGACCGTTTTACCTTCATCTCTTCATTCAAAGACTCAATCATGGACACTCTTACTGAAAGTTGTGGCTGCTTTTGTGGCTGATGTATTGTTGCCTCTACCTTCTTGCCCTTTGTGCAGTTGTCTGTGCCCAATAATGTTTGTACCATGTTGTGATGCTGCCATGTTGTGTTACTACCATGTTATTGTCATGTTCTGTTGCTACCATGCTGTGTTTTCATGTGTTGCTGCCATGATATGTTCTTGTCTTAGGTCTCTCTTTGTGTGTTTTGTCCTATATTTGTATTTTTTAAATTTTTATCCCAGCCCTCGGCCTCGCAGGAAGGTCGTCATTGTGAATAAGAATTTGTTCTTAACTGACTTGCCAAATTAAATTAAATAAAAACAAAATAGCAAGGTAGTAAGGGCAGACGTTTCTGACAGTGTACTGCCTTGCTCTACCAACAGAGGTCAGTATTACTCACTCTTTGGTACGCACTGGCTTCGTCAGAACGTCTTCAGTCAACTTACATTATGTCAACAACACTAGTCTTTTGAATTGACCTTTAAAACCTCTTTGGGCTGACATCCCGTTAACGGGATGATATTACAACAGCCAGTGAAAGTGCAGGGCGCCAAATTAGAAAACATCAAAAATCTCAATTAAAATTCCTCAAACATACATGTATCTTATACCATTTTAAAGGTAATCTTGTTGTTTTTCCCAACACAGTGTCCAATGTCAAATATGCCTTACAGCAAAAGCACCACAAACGATTATGTTAGGTCACCAACAAACGACAATAAACACAGCCATTTTTTTCCAGCCAAAGATAGCAGCCACAAAAAGCACAAATAGAGATACAATTAATCACTAACCTTTGATGATCTTCATCAGATGACACTCATAGGACTTCATGTTACACAATACATGTATGTTTTATTTGATAAAGTTCATATTTATATAAAAATATGAGTTTACATTGGCGTGTTACATTCACTAGTTCCAAAAACATCCAGTGATTTTGCATAGCCACATCATTCAACAGAAATACTCATCATAAATGTAGATGATATACACATGGAATTATAGATATACCTCTCCTTATTGCAAGCGATGTGTCTGATTTCAAAAAAACTTTATGGAATAAGCAAACCATGCAATAATCTGAGACGGCGCTCAGAACAATAGTCAAAATAGCCGCCATGTTGGCGTCAACATAAACAAGAAATTACATGATAAATATTCCCTTACCTTTGATGATCTTCATCAGAAAGCACTCCCAGGAATCCCAGGTCCACAATAAATGTTTGTTTTGTTCGATAATGTCCGTTATTTATGTCCAAATACCTCTTTTTGTTAACGCGTTTGGTATACATATCCAAACGCTCATTCTGGTCAGCGTTACATCGGACAAAAACTTCAAAAAGTTATATTACAGGTCGAAGAAACATTTCAAACTAAGTACAGAATCAATCATTATGTTTTTAACATATAGCTTCAATAAAGTTCCAACCGGAGTATTCCTTTGTGTCTTGATGAGCAATAGAACACAAGTGGATACCATGAGGAATGCGCATGATCAGAAAATGGCTGACTGTCAGACACCTGATACATTCTGCTCTCATTCAGTCCCACAACACAGTAGAAGTCAGTAGAAGTTCAAATTTCTATAGACGGTTGACATCTAGTGGAAGCCCCAGGAAGTGCAACATAATTAATATCTCAAGGGGATTTCAATGGGAACTGTGGTGAATACATACCAAGCTCAGATTTCTCACTTCCGGTTTTGATTTCTCCTCAGGATTTTGCCTGCCATATGAGTTCTGTTATACTCACAGACATCATTCAAACAGTTTTAGAAACTTTAGAGTGTTTTCTATCCAATACTAATATGGATATATTAGCAACTGAGACTGAGGAGCAGGCCGTTTACTTTGGGCACCTTATTCATCCAAGCTACTCAATACTGCCCCCCAGCCATAAGAAGTTAAAGCGGTTTGAGTATGCAAACTTAATAATGAACCATAACTAAATTGTGGATACTTTCATATCATAACATTTCATTTATAATATCTTCAGATCTATATCTATTATCTGTTTTCATAGTTATGGTGAAGTTCAAGTTGATGATGGTGTTCTTCCATGCAGGTGTATCAAGCCTCAACTGAAGTCCTTGGCTCTGGGGTTCCATACTCTGTCCACACGTACACTTGGTGAGTCAATACTGTCAGATCACAGATCTAGGATCAGTTTACCACCCAAAATGTTAACATGTGGGGGGCACAAAACTATCCTTAGATCAGCGTCTAGGGGCAACTACCTCCTACTCCTGTCTGATCAAGCCATACCCATCTCAGAGCCAACGCAGCTTAGCAACCCTGATATAAAACTAGCTGCAGCCAGTTTGTTTCCAAGTCACACATTTCTCCACTAATCAGCTTCTATTAGGATTAATACCCTGAACAAAATCCTCTTAAAAATCCACTCTGTTGCAAAGGTAATCCTTGAAAAATGATTACTTGTGAATCAGGTGTGTTAGCTCTGGGTTGGAACACAATCCTGCACACATTGCCCTTTTCCATGACCAAGATTAGCCACCTCCGTATTAGTGGTAGATCATTTTGTGTGTACTTGTGTTATAACAGCGGGCATCCCAGCGCCCATCTACTTTGGGGCGATCATCGACACCACGTGTCTGAAGTGGGGCCAGAAGAGATGCGGAGGGAGAGGAGCCTGTCGGATATACAACACTACAGCATACAGGTAATGCACACATACACACTACTGGTCAAGCCTGATACACAACAAAAACGCACACAGACCACACACTTACTTCAAAGTGATAATGTCGGAGAGGCATACCCTCTATAACATCAGATGCTGAACATTGATTTTCAAGACAATATTGAAGGCAACCCCAGTAGCCTTGCCACTTGAATCACCAGTGTAATGTCAAGACGTTGAGTGTGTGTATCCCCTGGTCTCTCTCTCCTCAGGATAGCTTACCTGGGTCTAACTATGGGCCTGAGGACAGTTTCCTTCCTGCTGTGTATACTGGGATTTGTGCTGCTCAAACGACACCTGCGGAGAGAGGAACGCAGTGCCCACCAAGTGGCCAATGGAGGAGCAGAACTGGAGGTACTCAGGAAAGAGGAAGTCCTAGCCTCCAACTCGGACCAATCGCTACGGACTCCCACAACAGACTACAACAACACAGAGAGAGAGACACGGCTGTGACAGTCTGAGACAATCTCCCCTGATCTCTCATGTTACACACACACGCGAGATGTGCAGGAACCAACAACACTCGGCGCCAGACCATCTCATAGAACATAAATTATATATTTGTACTGAACCTGTCTAGGTTATGTATATTTAAAAAAAAAATAAAAAAAACATGTTTTGATATAACTGACGTATTTCATGGATGTACCTGCTGTATTTGACAAAAACACAAATGTAACAACAAAGAATGTAATCTTTGTTGTTTTTTTACAAAGAAAGTATTTGATTGGATTTGTTAACCATTGGTTAACTGTTTTTACTGCAGCGAGAGTCCGGTTTCGGTCACTGAGTATTTTTGCCACAACTCCCAAGGTCGTCTACATTATAATATTGTTAGACGGCCTCAATCTGTTGAAAGAGAATGTCAGACACTCTGTGTTTCTCTACTGTAAACATTGACAAAAAATATGATCTCAATAGCCCTGTTTATACCTGGTTCGAACATGCATCCTTCATCCTGATCTTGTCCGTTTACACTTAATCACAGCAAATTGGTCAGTGTTACCTAGTGTTGATATTTCAGTTTAACATTTGTAGCTCTGCAAGTGTTAAATTAACACTCAGTGGTGTAAAAGAACCCCACTGTTGGTGTTAATAACAAGGGTTAAACCAAAACCACACCCATCATTATATTTCCCAGAATGCTCTATTGCAGGTAGATTTTTAAAAATGGTTTATTTCAATATCTATGTTTTTGCATGTACATTGATTAATTAATTTTTCTCATGCTACTCAAATATAAATAACATGCACCCGGCACCGAAATGGTTGTTCCAGTTTAGATGCTTTAGGTAGTCTCATCTCTTATTCTTCCCAACCCGCCAATCATTCTGAATGCAGGTTGCTGGCCAATGCCAGGTTGCGCCAAACGTAGGCTAACCCCACTCTGTCTGGATTCTACTAGGAATTACACATCACTTTTCCACCCAGCATAATGTGACCTGCACACCTGATTATATCAAGATGGCGCCGAAGAACATGGCTGACGTTTTACATTCTCCCAACCAATTGTGCTATTTTTTTTTTTTTTTTTGTGTAACTTATTCTTTAACATATTGTGTACATAATGTTGCTGCTACCGTCTCTTATGATCGAAAATAACTTCTGGACATCAGAACAGCCATTACTCACCGCTAACTGGAAGAAACTTTTTCCTTTAATGAGTCTGACAAGAAGGATATCCTGCTTTCACTGGAACAGGCCCATATCCCCGCTTTTTTTTATGAAGAAAAGATGCAGGAAAAGGGACAGCAGATCGGGCAGCCTTCTGAGAATCCGTACTCCCACTGTAAACTTCCACTGCCATCCGTTCTTCTTGCTAATGCGCAGTCATTGGAAAATAAAATTGATGACCTACGATTAAGATTATCCTACCAACGGGACATTAAAAACTGTAACATTTTATGTTTCACCGAGACGTGGCTGAACGATGATACGGACAATATAGAGCTAGCGGGATTTTCCATGCACCGGCAGAACAGAGACTACCTCTGGTAAGACGAGGGGTGGGGTTTGTGTCTATTTGTCAATAACAGCTGGTGTGCAATGTCTAATATTAAAGAATTCTCAAGGCATTGCTCGCCTGAGGTAGAGTACCTTATGATAAGTTGTCGACCACACTATCTACCAAGAGAGTTCTCATCTGTATTATTTGTAGCCGTCTATTTACCACCAGAAAGCGAAGCTGGCATTAAGACCTCTCTCAACCAACTCTATAAGGCCATAAGCAAACAAGAAAATGCTCACCCAGAAGCGCCGCTCCTAGTGGCCAGGAACTTTAATGCAGGCAAACTTAAATAATTTTTACCTACTTTTTACCAGCATGTTACATGTGCAACCAGAGAAAAAAAACTCCACACACAGAGATGCATACAAAGCTCTCCCCTCGCCCTCCATTTGGAAAATCTGGACATAATTCTATCCTCCTGATTCCTGCTTACAAGCTAAAACTAAAGCAGGAAGTACCAGTTACAATACAGAAGTGGTCAGATGACGCGGATGCTACACTACAGGACTGTTTTGCTAGCACAGACTGGAATATGTTCCGGGACTCATCCAATGGCATTGAGGAGTACACCACCTCAGTCATCGGCTTCATCAATAAGTGCATCGATGACGTCGTCCCCACAGTGACTGTATGTACATATCCCAACCAGAAGCCATGGATTACAGGCAACATCCGCATCGAGCTAAAGGCAAGAGCTGCCACTTTCAAGGAGCGGGAGAGTAATCTGGACGCTTATAAGATATCCCGCTATGTCCTCAGATGAACCATCAAACAAGCAAAGCGTCAATACAGGATTAAGATTGAATCATACTACACCGGCTCTGACGCTCGTCGGATGTGGCAGAGTTTGAAAACTGTTACGGACTACAAAAGGGAAACCCAGACGCGAGCTGCCCAGTGACGCGAGCCTACCAGACGAGCTAAATGCCTTTTATGCTCGCTTCGAGGCAAGCAACACTGAAACATGCACAAGGGCACCAGCTGTTCTGGATGACTGTGTGATAACGCTCTCAGTAGCCGATGTGAACAAAACCTTTAAAACCTAACATTCACGAAGCTGCTGGGCCAGACAGATTACCAGGACGTGTACTCAAAGCATGTGTGGACCAACTGTCAAGTGTCTTCACAGACATTTTCAACCTCTCCCTTACCGAGTCGGTAGTACCTACGTGTTTCAAGCAGACCACCATAGTCCCTGTGCCCATGTAAGCGAAGGTAACCTGCCTAAATGATTACCGCTCCGTGGCACTCACTTTGGTAGCCATGAGTGCTTTAAAAGGCTGGTCATGGCTCACATCAACAGCAGCCTCCCGGACACCCTAGACCCACTCCAATTCGCATACCGCCCCTTTCTCACCTGGACAAAAGGAACACCTATGTGAGAATAATGTTCATTGACTACAGATCAGCGTTCAACACCATAGTGCCCACGAAGCTCATCACTAAGCTAAGGACTCTGGAACTAAACACCTCCCTCTGCAACTGGTTCCTGGATTTTCTGACGGGCCGCCCCCAGGTGGGAAGAGTAGGCAACAACACATCTGCCAAGCTGATTCTTAACACTGGGACCCCTCAGGGGTGTGTACTTAGTCCCCTCCTGTATTCACCCATGTCTGCGTGGCCAAACACGACTTCAACACCATCATTAAGTTTGCTGACGACACAACGGTGGTAGGCCTGACAACGATGAGACGGCCTATATGGAGGAGCTCAGAGAACTGGCAGTGTTGTGCCAGGACAACAACCTCTCCCTCAATGTGAGAAAGACAAAGGAGCTGATCGTGGACTACAGGAAAAGGAGGGCCGAATAGGGCCCCATTAACATCGACCGGGCTATAGTGGAGCGGGTCGAGAGATCCAAATTCCTTGGTGTCCACATCACCAACGAACTATCATGGTCCACACATACCAAGACAGTCGTGAAGAGGGCACGACCAAACCTTATCCCCCTCAGGAGACTGAAATTTGGCATGGGTCCCCAGACCCTCAAAAGGTTCTACAGTTGCACCAGAGAGCATCCTGACCGGTTGCATCGCTGCCTGGTATGGCAACTGCTCGGCATTTGGCGGTACAGAGGGTGGTGCGAACGGCCCAATAGAACACTGGGGCTAAGCTTCCTGCCATCCAGGACCTATATAATAGTCACTTCACCCCCACCTACATGTACAGATTACCTTAACTAACCTGTACACCCGCCTACTGACTCGGTACCGGTGCCCTCTGTATATAGCCTCGTTATTGTTATTATTATTGTGTTACTTATTGTGTTATATTTTCTTAACTCTTTTTGAACTGCATTATTGGTTATGGACTTGTAAGTAAGCATTTCACAGTAAAGTCTACACCTGTTGTATTCGGCTCATGTGACAAAAAGTTTGATTTGTTTTAATTTTGCCTGTGAGTTTCTGGCCACTTTATTAGGGTTCAAACTAAGTCCTCAAAATAAGGACTCGTGAGTTGTGTTGTACTGTCTTATATAATTTTATTTTAATGATAACATATTCACTTAAGTTCTCACTTGGTGAAGGCCAAAGGACCAAACTTTGATGAATGCAACAACCATATATTTGTCACTAACAAATACAGTCATGGGTGGTAACTCCACAATTCACTCGAAAGGCAAGGCACCCTGGGAAATATTCAAATAAGTCTTTACACTAAGCAGTGTGTTAATTTAACACTGAAAAGTGTAGACCAGTATAGACAAGGACCAGTGTTAAATGTAACACTCACTATTGATTTAACACTGGATAATTTGTTGTGTAAGATCTGATCACAATCACATCACAATGCACCTGTCTAAAAATGTGGGCACAATCAGAATGAGGACAACGGACACATGTTAGCACCAGGTATAAACAGGGCTACTGTTCATCATGTCTGTGTGACTGTGTTGTGCCACAGGATGCCACTGTGCCAGCTTACCATAGCTGTTCTCTGCCTTTGTTGTGCAGCAGGAGCTTTCTTATTTCAATTCTGATCAAATCTACTCGGTGGAAGTATTGTATACTGGTAGTAAATGAATCTCTGTCTAGAAAGTTACAGTAAAATCACAATGAATTGTGATACATACAATTAACGCAAAGATCATTATAGATATCAAATGCACATCCACTGAACCATTACACTGTTTTATAGTTCTACCATCAGTGACTATCCACTGTAGGTGTCATTCATTATGAGAAGTAAAGAAAATTCACTTAAATTATTGGTCAATCAGTCTGCGTGTCAATGTGTATAGGTTGTGTATGTACGTTTGAACGTTTTAGGGCTCTATTCAATCCTTATCGCTGAAGCATTTACGATTGAGAGATAGAAATGTAAAGGCAATTTCCAATTGAGCCCACATACAGTGCCTTCGGGAAAGTATTCAGACCCCTTGACTTTTTCCACATTTAGTTACGTTACAGCCTTATTCTATAATTGATTAATCCCCCCCCCCCCCTCATCGATCTACATACAATACCCCATAATGACAAAGCAAAAACAGGTTTTCAGACATAGCAAGTTTATAAAACATAAACTGAAATATCATATTTACATAGGTATTCAGACCCTTTACTCAGTACTTTGTTGAAGCACTTTTGGCAGCGATTATAGCCTAAAGTCTTCTTGGGTATGACGCTACAGGCTTGGAATACCTGTATTTGGGAAGTTTCTCCCATTCCTTTCTGAAGATCCTCTCAAGCTCTGTCAGGTTGGATGGGAAGCGTTGCTGCACAGCTATTTTCAGGTCTCTCCGGAGATGTTCGATCAGGTTCAAATCCGGGCTCTGGCTGGGCCACTCAAGGACATTCAGAGTCTTGTCCCGAAGCCACTCCTGCGTTGTTTTGGCTGTGTGCTTAGGGTCGTTGTCCTGTTGGCAGGTGAACCTTCACGCCAGTCTGAGGTCCTGAGCGCTCTGGAACAGGTTTTCATCAAGGATCTCTCTGTACTTTGCTCTGTTCATCCTCCTGACTAGTCTCCCAGTCTAGCCACTGAAAAACATCCCCACAGCATGATGCTGCCACCACCATGCTTCACAGTAGGTGGTAGGTTTCTTCCAGATGTGACGCTTGGCATTCAGGCCAAAGAGTTCAATCTTGTTTCTCATGGTCTGAGAGTCCAAGTGGGCTGTCATGTGCCTTTTACTGAGGAGTGGCTTCCGTCTGGCCACTCTACCATAAAGGGCTGATTGTTGGAGTGCTGCAGAGATGGTTGTCCTTCTGGAAGGTCACCTCCCTGACCAAGGCCCTTCTCCCCCGATTGCTCAGTTTGGCCAGGCAGCCAGCTCTAGGAAGAATCTTGGTGGTTCCAAACTTCTTCCATTTAAGAATGATGGAGGACATTGTGTTCTTGGGGTTCTTCAAAGCTGCAGACATTTTTTGGTATCCTACACCAGATCTGGGCCTCGGCACAATCCTGTCTTGGTGCTCTACGGATAACTCCTTCCACCTCATGGCTTGGTTTTTGCTCTGACATGCACTGATAACATGGGACCTTATATAGACAGGTGTGTGTTTTTCCAAATCATGTCCAATCAATTGAATTTACCACAGTGGACACCAATCAAGTTGTTGAAACATCTCAAGGATGATCAATGGAAACAGGATGGACCTGAGCTCAATTTCGAGTCTTATAGCAAAAGGTCTTAATACTTGTGTAAATAAGGTATTTCTGTTTTCGCTTTGCCATGCGGTATTGTGTGTCTTTTGCTGAGAAATTGTATGTATTTAATACATTTTAGAATAAGGCTGTAACATAACGTGGAAAATGTCAAGGGATCTGACTACTTTCCGAATGCACTGTATGCCGCGTTTACCATGAATGCAGTCTCCGCTGACGTTGGAATCTGCCTTTATATTTTAATCACACGCGTGCTGAATTTCCACGATACGAATTGAATAGAGTTCGTAATGTGCCAAAATATCAGAACAAAAACATTATAGCCAATTCTCAGGTTGAATGAAGTTTGGACCTACATTTAGTGAATAAACACTAAATATTATACAGGTAATTATTTCAATCACTGGGGTTCGTGGGCCAAATATATGTTGATTTGGCAAGTGATACCAAGGAACATTTTTAATTGAATCCCTTCTGGGTTTTTTTTTTTAAACAAATGAAATGGATGGCATTTCTCACACCCTTAAAATATCTGAATGTATATAGTTGTATTTCTTCGATTAAACAAAGAGAATATCTACAATAATAAAACATTTTTAACATGGGATAACATGTTGGTATGTGGAGACAATTTTTCCAAAGTAAAAAATAACAGATTTAGCCGCAAAAACAACTTTAATAATGAGCCATACTGAAATATTGAAAACAACTTTCCAACCAGATTTTTGTACTTTAAAATATATCTACAATCATCTGAAAGGCACTTATTCTCTCAGCGATGCTACTGTTCGCAAGTTTTGGAATGTAATGTACAGTACTGGGGGATGTACAGTACAGTACAGTACTGGGGCCCTATAAGAGATAGGGGATGGAGGCTAGAGGAAGATTTGTTGGTCGCTTATCAATCCCACTTCAAGTGCTGACCCAGTCTACCCAACCCAAACCCTGGGCTACGACAGTCAATACAGGGAGTCAGGGTGAGAAGAGGAAAGATGCATTTCCCCAGACTTTTCCATTTCACTATCCTTATTACAAAACAGAAAATCATGACCGTGACCCTGTGTAATATTCACAAACCCTCCACATCTAAGAGGAATGAAGAACATTGATATCAAATATTCAACAACAAAAATGACTCAATATAGCTTCTCTACCCCTATGAACTCAATCCTAATTTTGTTTTACAAAACACATACAACTCAATCTGTAATATGCATTGCTGCTAAGGTAAAAATAAATAAAAGAAGGATGAATGCAATGGTGGTGCTCTTGCGATATACAGGGGGAAAAAACTACATAGCAAGCCCATTACATCAAAAATATATTCACAGTAGACGACCACTGTAATCTGAAGCTTGTACTGCCATCCGTTCTCCAAAAGTCAGCGAGTTATAGAAACACTATTTCTAGGCTGGTCTAGTAGCTATTCTATTACAAACGTGCTCAGGTGCCTTTTATCTGAGGTTTGGCGGCTCAGTGAGGCCTTGGAGGAGTATTTTGGTGACATCATGCACAGTGCTTCAGTATGTCAAAGGAAAGTGACAGCGTGCCTGACAGTATTTCTGGTTTCTTGGTTCGATCTGTAAACATTCTGACCGTTGTAGTCATAAGCCCGATCAATCATCCTTTTTATCTCCACTCTCTTGAAGATCCTGGAAAAATAAAGAATATATACAGTATATCTGAAGTGGCACAAGTAAATGTACAATAGTAGTACTAAAGTCAGAGCTGTAGTTTTCTGTCTACATTTGAGCAGGGTAATAATATATAGCTTTGAACAAGGCAGGGTGAGTAGTAATATCAAATATATACAGTGCCTTCAGAAACTATTCATCCCTCGTGATTAATTTCACATTGTTGTGTTACAGCCTGAATTCAAAATGGATTAAATAAAAAAAATATTCTCTCCCATCTATACATGTGCCTTTTTTGGCACTATTTGTTGAAAATGAAATACAGAAATATCTCATTTACATGAGTATTCACACCCCTGAGTGGATACTTTGTAGAAGCACCTTTGGTAGCGATTACAGCTGAGTGTCTTTATGGGTAAATCTAAGAGTTGTCCACACCTGGATTGAGAAGTATTTTCCCCATTATGCTTTTCGAAACTCTTAAAGCTCTGTCAAATTGGTTGTTGATCATTTTCAGGTCTTGCCATAGATAGATTTTCAAGTAGATTTAAGTCAAAACTAACTTGGCCGCTCAGGAACAGTCACTATCACTACCGCTCATTTAGGCTTGCCATAAGAAAGGGGTTGAATACGTCGACTCAAGACATTTCAGCAATTTTCGAAATGTAACAACATTTGGATGAAGTCAAGGGGTGTGAATACTTTTGTAGGCTAAGTGTAGATACTGTATGTACGAGCAAGTCTGGGGTTACCTGGTGTTCTTTCAGCAGTCGGTCGTATTCTTTGGTCAGTCCATCGGATTGTTTCTTCATAGCTTCCATCTCGGATTGGGACTTTTCCAAGGCTAGGGAAAACATTAACCACAAAGCATTCCCATTATCATCCAATTCCCATGCATATCCTCCAATCTATCTACAAGGTGACATGCTATGGTTCAGAGTGCACATTCTCGAACAGAAATCGAAGCCCATGTTTGTTTTATTGTCATTATAGTCCGATTTAATTTGGTTGGTTATTGTAGTTGTACATTTTCACTTTATTGAAATATTATTGGATTTGTGGTTCTATTATTCAGTCTGTCACAAAATGATTGTGTGTTTCTTCCTTACATTCCTCTGAGCCTTTCAGTTCTCCTCTCAGTTTCTCCACCTCTGACCTCAGCAGCTCGTTTCCCTCCGCTGTGGCCTTGTCCCCCTTCCCATACATCAGAGTCTGAAACAAACACAGGTCATGGCGAGGAAGAATGACAAACATGAACCACTTACCACACTTCTCAACCATATGCAGTACCAAAATAACTTTAGTTTCTTTTAGTGTGGATGAAGGCCCACATCTCAGAGTAGGAATTCTGATATAGCATCAGTTACACCTTTTAGATCAAAATGAATACGTTTTCATGGACAAGGGGGGCATTATCCTAGATCAGCGCTCCTCTTCTTTTTGAGACCCTTTTAAATACGGGCTCAGGTGCAGAAAGGGCAGTGATACTGGGTATGACTTCACCTGTTTCAGTAGCTCATTGTCCTCCATGTATTTCTTGGCAGTTTGGTTGGCACACTCTGCCTTGATCTGCAGAGAGGCTGTGGTGCCAGACTCCGTCGCCAGCTGGTTGATCAGAGTGATCACCCGCCTCAGAACTCTGTAGGGAAACAACACACATAGATTGTGTTCAATACTTCAGCTGCCACCTGAACTTGTCCTTCCGAACACATTTTTTGTTTTCCGTTGATAAACATTTTGCTACGGTGTGCCCTACTGAAAACGACCGAGTGTTATGGTCATTGTAATGAATTAAGACATCTCTATGACTACGACGATCCATGCACTGGCTCTTTTCACCCGTATCCATCCCAATGTGATGACGACACAGCGAGGACTCAGTATGTCGATGGGTGAGTGATGGACAGACCGATCCAGGACTTACAGCCAGAGGAAGAGGGTAAAGCCAGAGATGTAGAGGTTCCTCTGGGCTCTGAACAGCTTCATGTGGAGGTGGTCAAACATGTTGGGATGCAGATTAGCTTCCTTGCCGTTTCCCACGCCCGAATACTTCCTCACCTCACGCAAAGCATCTACAGGAGGGCGTGCAGGTGTTGTACGACATCGTTAAACATGGTAAAACATTGAGATTGCAAAAGTATTACATGAGATTGTAAGATCTCTGGTGAGAGATTGTCATTATGATCTGTGAGTAAATTAAAACATGACACTTTTTGACATCAGCTTACCAAGGAAGAGGACTATAAGGATTATGATCATGGCAAGGAAGAATTTATTCCAAAACCTGGCCATTTTGTTCCATATTCTCAGCTGGAAGATACACTGCCATCTGCAAAACAGCACAAAAACATAATGTTGAGACTCAGAACACTGCAACAGCAAGTCAATGTCTAATAAAATAGCACTGGATGCAGCTTAGGACTGTCCCCGACTAAAACAAATCCTAGTAGTCCGAAAGTCCTTTCGAACTAATAGATTTCTCTACATTGTCATACATGTATTTTTTCATATATAGACACGTGTTTTAATAAAATAATCTAAGATGCTTGTCTGACGATTTAAGTGAACTGTTTGATTAAATGAGACACAAATGACTCAAGAGGGAGCAAGAGATCAAGATAACCAGAAGAAAAATAAAACATATTAACCTGACCATCCCCCTCCCGCTGGCTTTCTACTCTCCTGAAGTTGCCGTAGGCTGAACCAATTATAGGATACAGACCTAGAAAGCCTGAGCATATTCAGTAGTCCCATTGTATTACGACCGGTCATAGCTTTAGGCTAAGTCCCGGAAGGTAAGCCAGGCTGGTACCTGCAGGCTGGTACCAGCAGAGGGTAAGTCCTAGGGGGTAAATCCCGAGTGGGGTTGGTTCCCTACTAGACCCGTAAAGGGGGAATGAAAGTCCCAGCCGTGGTGATCGTAAGGCCGCAGAGAGTGTGTATGGACAAATTGTTATGCTTGTGTACTAGCACGGTCGGTTCCTTTAAGGGTAGGTCCCGAGATCCATGAATGACATTATGGTGTAGGGTAGGTTCCATAAGGATAGGTCCCGAGATCCATGAATGACATTATGGTGTAGGGTAGGTTCCATAAGGATAGGTCCCGAGATCCATGAATGACATTATGGTGTAGGGTAGGTTCCATAAGGATAGGTCCCGAGATCCATGAATGACATTATGGTGTAGGGTAGGTTCCATAAGGTTAGGTCCCGAGATCCATGAATGACATTATGGTGTAGGGTAGGTTCCATAAGGTTAGGTCCCGAGATCCATGAATGACATTATGGTGTAGGGAAGGTTCCATAAGGTTAGGTCCCGAGATCCATGAATGACATTATGGTGTAGGGAAGGTTCCATAAGGTTAGGTCCCGAGATCCATGAGTGACATTACAGTGTAGGGTAGGTTCCGTATAGGATAGGTCCCTAGTGGGGGTATTCCTCTGTGAGATCTGGAAGGGGGATGAAAGTGCCAGCCACAGTGGCAGAGAGGCAGTAGAGTGTATTTTTATTTATTTATTTAATTTCACCTTTATTTAACCAGGTAGGCAAGTTGAGAACAAGTTCTCATTTATAATTGCGACCTGGCCAAGATAAAGCAAAGCAGTTCGACAGATACAACGACACAGAGTTACACATGGAGTAAAACAAACATACAGTCAATAATACAGTATAAACAAGTGGATAGTGATAAAAGGTTGCCTGTAACTTCTGGAGGAGAGCATCATCCATGGTTAGAAAATAAATACATAAATATATTCAAATGAGGTTTGAACATGATTCGAGTGTATTAGCAGTAGCAATAAGGAGAGGTTGATTAATGCCCTATTGGGGCAGGGAACCGTGACAGATTATGTGGAAATAGGAAGACAAGTGGGAATAATGTTGGTAATGTGTGTTATCAACAACAGTGATATTTGAGGCGTAACACTGGAATAAGACAGGTCACCAGTATTCTCCAGTAATACATTTGCAGACGCTATAGCATTGGTTCTAATACAAGGTATTAGGTGACGTGACCAAGGCACAAATACCATAACTACTCTCCGGGGAAGTGGGTATCGCTACCATGGGAAATAGTTAATAAAAAAGGCGTGTATTAGAGCCAGGAGTGAAGAAATCGATACACTCTGGACACCATCGGGAGAGGCTTCGGAATAATAAATGTTGTATTTGCGACCAGCAGTCCCGATTCTTACTGTAAAGCGGGGCTAGAGGAAGAGCAGTTTAAAAAAGCCATAGAGGCGCACAAGCATTCTACCAAATCAGCTCGAAAATGGATGAAATAGATTCCACTCTCAAAGCATCATGCTCTAACTCCGCTCATTTCGCAGTTGTGCAAGGGGTTAGTTAATACAGTCAGTCACAATGAAAGTCAATAACAGTGGTTTCAATGGCCAAGGTAAGACAAAAAAACAGGGAGGGAAACGTAGCGAAAAAACATCAAAGTGTAGGGCGATAAGATTCCTATTTTATATGTGGGGCCGTTGGTTATTGGAAGAATACATGTAGTGTGGTAATGGAGCATACTGCACCGACTGCATTCAGAGGGAATGCTGCGATGCGAGCGTTTGCATTTTATTTATTTTTTACAAAAGAACAAGCAGCGAACATTCTTGAAGAGAGCAGGGCAGGAAACTCTCACAAAATGGTGTACGGCCTTGGTTCGATCGATAGTGGTTCATAGATATGGCAGTTTCTATGTGAAGGGAGACGTTGGAGGCCACGTCTCACACAACTTTCTAATAGATGCCTGGGCTCAAATATCGCTGATTCCTTACAATAAGAAATATGCTACATTTACGACAGGGAAAAGCGTTACATTGAGCAAAGTAACAGGGGCAGCATCGAAAGCAATACGATTACTACCTGTCTTTAAACATAGGACCAGTAACGAAGACCCGGATAATTTTACATTGGAGGAAGTGGAGACGATTTTGGGGTTGGATAATCCTTGCGAGAATTAAAGACAATGTCTAACAAAAGAATGATGAAATAGATTTATAGAATGGACGAAAGGGGGGAGGGGTCACGAGAAATTAGAGTTGGGGTTACCAAACCTAAAATTAACTTTTAAAATGTTTGTTCGGGTGGTGCGGTGGTTATGGAAAATCATGGGGAAAAGAGACCAGTCATATACGTGAGTAAATGGTTAGACTCAGTGGCCAGATAAAAGTCACCGTGTCTATGGGTAGTATATACTAAATAAAGGGTACATAAATGTTGGGGAAGATTAAAACAAGCGCTTAATGATTGGAGGGAGGACAGTGGACTTTGTAATTGAAACTTTTAGGTTGCTGACTAAGGGAACGGAACGCTAAAGAAATGTACACTCTCTCCTCCAGGAGAGGATGGGGTGTCATTATCTCGCTCCTTGCAATGTTCCCAAAACTGTGGTCTTGGGAGAGCAGTTAGTGAAATTCTGCAGTTTTATAAGTATAAAGACATCTGGATTAGGCCATAAATGGAGCTTCCAGATAAGGAATGCCTGAACATTTGTGTGTTTTTGTCTTATGGTTTACCACACGCACACCAGTTATGAATAATTGTTATTGGTGTTAATTCCATGTTTGATTTATTGTGTGTGTCTTTTCAATTTGGTTTTAAACTGGGCACGCAATATTATGGACATGTTTGAGATGTTTTAAATGGATGGTGATATAGTGTTTTAAATGGATGGTGATATAGTGTTTTAAATGGATGGTGATATAGTGTTTTAAATGGATGGTGATATAGTGTTTTAAATGGATGGTGATATAGTGTTTTAAATGGATGGTGATATAGTGTTTTAAATGGATGGTGATATAGTGTTTTAAATGGATGGTGATATAGTGTTTTAAATGGATGGTGATATAGTGTTTTAAATGGATGGTGATATAGGGTTTTAAATGGATGGTGATATAGGGTTTTAAATGGATGGTGATATAGTGTTTTAAATGGATGGTGATATAGTGTTTTAAATGGATGGTGATATAGGGTTTTAAATGGATGGTGATATAGGGTTTTAAATGGATGGTGATATAGGGTTTTAAATGGATGGTGATATAGTGTTTTAAATGGATGGTGATATAGGGTTTTAAATGGATGGTGATATAGTGTTTTAAATGGATGGTGATATAGGGTTTTAAATGGATGGTGATATAGGGTTTTAAATGGATGGTGATATAGTGTTTTAAATGGATGGTGATATAGTGTTTTAAATGGATGGTGATATAGTGTTTTAAATGGATGGTGATATAGTGTCTTAAATGGATGGTGATATAGGGTTTTAAATGGATGACCACTACCATAAAGGCCTGATTGGTGGAGTGCTGCAGAGATGGTTGTCCTTCTGGAAGTTTCTCCCTTCTCCACAAAGGAACTCTAGAGCTCTGTCAGAGTGATCATTGGGTTCTTGGTCACCTCCCTGACCACGGCCCCCCTCCCCCAATTGCTCAGTTTGGGGGGGGGGGTCACCTCTAGGAAGAGTATAGGTGGTTCCAAACTTATTCCATTTAAGAATGATGGAGGCCACTGTGTTCTTGGAAACTTCAATACTGCTGAATTCTTTTGGTACCCTTCCCCAGAACTGTGCCTCAACACAATCTGGTCTCGGAGCTCTACGGACAATTCTTTCAACTTCATGGCTTGGTTTTAGCTCTGACATGTACTGTCAAGGGTGGGACCTTATATAGACTAGTGTGTGAATTTAGCACAGGTAGACACCAATCAAGTTGTAGAAATATGTCAAGGATGATCATTGGAAACAGAATACAGCTGCAGCTCAATTTCAAGTCTCATAGCAAAGGGTCTGAAAACGTATGTAAATAAGGTATGTTTTTTTCATTTTGAATTAATTTTCAAAAATGTCTAAAAGCTTGTTTTCACATTGTCATTATGGGGTATTGGGTGTAGATTGCTGATGCTTTTTATTTGATTTAATACGTTTTAGAATAAGGCTGTAACGTATCAAAATGTGGAAAAAGTCAAGGAATCAGAATGCACGCACGCACACACATATATAAACTCTGCAAAAAAACAAACGTCCCTTTTTCAGGACCCTGTCTTTCAAAGATAACTCGTAAAAATAAAAAATAACTTCACAGATCTTCATTGTAAAGTGTTTAAACACTGTTTCCCATGTTTGTTCAATGAGCCATAAACAATTAATGAACATTAGGTCACTAAAGAGGCCTTTCTACTGAAAAACACCAAAAGAAAGATGCCCAGGGTCCCTGCTCAATTGCTTGAACATGCCTTAGTCATGCTGCAAAGAGGCATGATGAGGACTGCATATGTGGCCAGGGCAATAAATTGCAATGTCTGTACTGTGAGACGCCTAAGACAGCGCTACAGGAAGACAGGACGGACAGCTGATCGTCCTCGCAGTGGCAGACCATGTGTAACGACACCTGCACAGGATCGGTACATCTGAACATCACACCTGCGGGACAAGTACAGGATGGCAACAACAACTGCCCGAGTTACACCAGGAACACACAATCCCTCCATCAGTGCTCCGACTGTCCGCAATAGGCTGAGGCTGCACCGAGGCCTTTTAGGCCTGTTGTAAGGCAGGTCCTCGCCAGACATCACCGAAAACAACGTTGCCTATGGGCACAAACCCACCGTCACTGGACCAGGCAGGACTGGCAAAAAGTTATCTTCACACGAGTCGCGGTTTTGTCTCAGCAGGGGTGATGGTCGGATTCGCGTTTATCGTCGAAAGAATGAGCATAACACCGAGGCCTGTACTCTGGAGCGGGATCAATTTGAAGGTGGAGGGTCCGTCATGGTTTGGGGCAGTGTGTCACAGCATCATCGGACTGAGCTTGTTGTCATTGCAGGCAATCTCAACGCTGTGCGTTACAGGGAAGACATCCTCCTCCCTCATGTGGTACCCTTCCTGCAGGCTCATCCTGACACGACCCTCCAGCATGACAATACCACCAGCCATATTGCTCGTTCTGTGTGTGATTTCCTGCAACACAGGAATGTCAGTGTTCTGCCATGTCCAGCGAAGAGCCCAAATCTCAATCCCATTGAGCAGGTCTGGGACCTGTTGGATCGGAGGGTGAGGGCTAAGGCCACCCCCCCCTTCCCTTTTCACACATTACAGTGTCATGACTCCTGTGAGGATCCGAAGGATCAGGTTACAGTGGGTCCGCTCTACAGAGGGGGAGAGGGGTGAAGTTGGCCGTTTTATGATGGTCGTAAATACCTTACAGAAACTCGCTCTTCCTTGTCATGCAATATTGAGGGAAAGAAACCTCTGTGGAACAAAGGGAGTCCTCCCGCCAAAAACTACAACAACAGATTGGGGAATTAAACAATATTTATCTTTGTCCAAACGGTTGGAATGATCCGTGGGCACTTAAATAACAATTATGTTAGATCAGTTGTGTTTTGGGATCCCATGAAGGACAGTATAACAACATAACTGTGTCTCTGAATGTGTATATTTCCCAGTGACCAGGGTCACACATAAATGTTGGGAAACTGATATGATTAAATATGAAACTATTTGTGAGAAGATGTAAATAGCACTCGTGACAAAAATTTACATTTAGTCAAGAAAATGCAGGGACCCATGTTGAAATGGCTTCTACTCTAAAGACCAGAGAGCTGGTTAAGAAAACTACAAGACTACACATTCACAGTCTGCAGCTGTATATGTAAAATAGTCTAGTAAAGTTGACCAAAGACAAGAGAACACTTCCATATCGAACTACCGATTGGTCCTCTGAAAGATCCATTCTGGAGAACATTTCCCTATCAACAACCATTGGTACATCTGACGTATCCATTATAACAGAGCTACAACTACGAAAGACTGATCTCTGGTGGACAAACCAGAGACTTTCTGTCGCTGACTCTCCAGCAGATGGACCAGCGATTTCAACAGAGAAACAACATGACATACAGTCGTAAATATATAAATTGCACTTCCTTTAGAAAGAGCGGGTGTTCATGTGCAAAGTATTAGCATTTCAATGAGCCTAGTTATCAGCTGTGTGTACGATAGTGAAGTCTTATGTCTTTTGTCCTGCTCTTTCTTACATGCCCTCCCCTTTAATTCTGTGTAACAAGCCGTCATATCGGTTTAGTCCACTAAGGACTTCTCATTGCAAGAGTTTGCAACATTCAGAATATGACTGAGGTAATAATAGATTAATAAGTGACTGTAATCGATAAGAAAATATCTGAAGAGAGTTACATTCGGGAAAAAGTAGCTCTTCAACAACATTTTCTGTGGTGCCCCGACTTCCTAGTTAATTCATCTTTACATGATTGGTTTAATCACGTAATAATTACACAGAGAATTGATTTGATAATATAACTAATGATAGCCCAAAGACACTACCTTATTCTAAAATGGATTAAAATGGATTAAATACTCCACCCCTAATCAATCTACACACAATACCCTAAAAAACTAAACCAAAACAGGTTTAGGTCTTTTTTTTTATTTTATAAAAAATAAAACAGAAATACCCCATTTACATAAAGTATTTAGACCTTTTGCTATGAGAGATTAGATGTTTCTACAACTTGGAGTCCACCTGTAGTAAATTCAATTGATTGGACGGGATTTGGAAAGGCACACACCGGTCTATATAAAGTCCCACAGTTGACAGTACATGTCAGAGTAAAAACCAAGCCATGAGGTCAAAGAAATTGTCTGTAGAGCTCCAAGAGTGTCAAGGAACAGATCTGGGGAAGGTTACCACAAAATTTCAGTAGCATTGAAGGTCCCCAAGAACACCGTGGCCTCCATCATTCTTAAATGGAAGCAGTTTGGAACCACCAAGACTTTCCTAGAGCTGACCGTCTGGCCAAACTGAGCCATCAGGGGAGAAGGGCCTTGGTCAGCGAGGTGACCAAGACCACGGTGATTACTCAGACAGAGCTCTAGAGTTCCTCTGTGGAGATGGGAGAACCTTCCAGAAGGACAACCATCTCTGCAGCATTCCACCAATCAGGCCTTTATGGTAGTGGCCAGACAGCCACTCCTCAGTAAAAAAGGCACGACAGCCCACTTGGAGTTTGCCAAAAGGCACTTAAAGGACTCTCTGACCATGAGAAACAAGATCCTCTGGTCTGATGAAACCAAGATTGAACTCGAGCCTGAATGCCAAGCATCACATCTGGAAGAAACCTGCCACCATCCCTGCGGTGAAGCATGGTGGTGGCAGCATCATGCTGTGGGGATGTTTTTCAGCGGCAGGGACTGGGAGACTAGTCAGGATCGAGGGAAAGATGAACGGAGCAAAGTACAGAAAGATCCTTGATGAAAAACTCAGAACCTCAGACTGGAGCAAAGGTTAATCTTCCAAAAGGACAACGACCCTAAGCACACAGCCAAAACAACACCGGAGTGGCTTCGTTGACAAGTCTCCGAATGTCCTTGAGTTGCCCAGTCAGCCCCCGGACTTAGCTGTGCAATAGCTGTGCAGCGACGCTTCCATCCAACCTGACAGAGGTTGAGAGGATCTGCAGAAAATAATGGGTGAAACGTTGTTTCTATGGAAGGTATAGCTAAGCCCAGAGGCATATATTAAGAAATAAATTACTCTGGCTAATCCTAATCAGACCTGCCTGTTTTCACAGATGAAGTAAAATTATGCAAATTACTTCGCTCGTGAAACGTGTCCCTCAAATGACATAACTGTAATAACAGTGTGAGTGCACTGGACAGAACCTTGTGCTATTTAATCCATGGAACTAGCACTCCCAAGTCAAAAAGTAATGTGCATTCCACAGGTTTATAAATGAGTCATCTAAAATAATAATCAAGATTATGAAAGGTTTTGCAGCACAGCTGAGAGTTCTTGAAGGCACACAAGTGTGCTGCGGCACTTCGGTTGGGAACCACTGGCCTAGATGTCTATGACTCATTCACATTTGGTCTGGTCCGGACTGACCAAATTTGAACTTGATCAGGGTCATTAGAAAACTCCCCAGCATGCTATGCAAGTATTTGTTTTTACATTTTGGCCATTCAGCAGACTGGATGCCTGAGCACGTTGATTTTGTTCACACGCACCAGAAGAACAGTAAACACAGGTAGAAATATCAAAACAAATTATATTAATTTGGTGACAAGTAAAAAAGCATTAAACATGTATGGCAATTGTGTTAGCTAGCTTGCTGTTGCTAGCTAATTTGTCCTGGGATATAGACATTGGGTTGTTATTTTACATGAAATGCACAAGGACCACTACTCCGGCAATTAATCCACAGATAAAACGGTAAACCAAATGAGTTTCTCATCTCTCCTCCTTCCTTCAGGCTTCTTTTTCTTCTTTGGACTTTATATGGCAGTTGGCAACCAATTTTACGGAGCATTACTACAAACGACTGGAGTGAGGATTTGTGCTTGTTTAAATCTGTTAAATCTCTTGCTCACCTTGAGGGAGAGGTCGTTGTCCTGGCAGTCTCTGACCTCATCCCTACCGGCGGTCTCATTACTGTTGGTGATCAGGCTACCCCCGTTGTGTAGTCTGCAAACTTAATGATGGTGTTGAGTCATGCATTGCCACGCAGTTGTGGGTGAACAGGGAGTACTGGAGAGGACTAGCCACACACCCCTGAGGGGCCCCTGTGTTGAGGGTCAGTGTGATATGTTGTTGCATATGTTGTTCAGAACTGAAAATTAACCTGTCTGGAAAATACGTATTTTCGACATGATTTCAACTTAATTTTGCTTACTGGCTTGTTGCAGTTTCAGGACTGCCTAGGGCTCATTCCTACCTGGTGGCTGAGATGAAGGGTAGACAGAGGATAAGGAGTACACCTATTTCCACATAGAGGAAGAGGGCAACTGCAGTCCATTGCAAAGTCATCTCTAAAAATACAGTCTGTAAAAGATAAAACATTTTAAGCAATAGAGGTCCTTTTCCCAGTCTGGCAGTAGGTTATTTTGCCAGAATGGAAACGGACTGGTTTAATAGTTGATGTCAACAACAGAAACAATTAACTGGCTACGTAGCTAGCTAGTTTCCTATGGATATATTTCAGCTAATGTGAAACCACCAATGCAAATGTATTGCGAACAGTGCTGTTCCTGTTTCAGTGATAAGCCTCTTATCCTAGCTAGATACGTAATGTTACAAAGTTCACATGCTTGGTAAATAACAGCCAGTAGTACTAAATATATGCTGTTTCATTCAGTGTGTAACATACGTCCTTATATCATATAAATAGTAGCTGTGCCTCATAGAAATAGTAGCTAGCTATACATTGCTAAAGACTTTGCCTCATGCAGTGACATCTGCCAGGTACTATAGCTGGCAATATTTTTCTAAGGCAGGACACGATAGCTATCTAGCTAACTGGTACTAGCTAACGTTAGGACTTTTGTGAAATACACAGTAACTACACATATGATCAAGTTCAATATCGTAATAATTATGCAAAGTATGTAACTTACTCTGCGGCACCCGAACAAAGAAACAGGAGGTTGAAAAGAGAAAAGCAAACTTTGGAGACAGTTGTTTCACTCCTCCTTTTTCGTCTCATTGGAATGACGTCATACATAACCTTTTACAGTAGCTGTTCGTTTACGGTTTTATCCTCTACTGAGAACCAATAAGGTTCTGCCATATATTGTTAATACCATACTGTACACATCATGGAAATGACAAATATGTTGAAATTCGGTGTAATGTGTTTGGTTTTGTTTGTACCTTTTGACCATTTCTGACTGGACATGTTGAAGTGAATCTGATTGTATTGCAGCCTCACACACTGCACTCTGATTTTTTTTACGTGCTCACACACTGCACTCCTCTATCAGAATGAGATAAAAAATAAATTAAAAAAAAGGTAATATAGTAAATAAAAGCTTTTATTCCATTGGAAATATGATTAATAACATACAATAAATTATACCCAGCCAGTGTTTATGATAGGCCTACTGTCTGTGTGTCTGGGGATCCATATGTGTTGTGGAGGTAGTCTATGACTGCGGCGGTGCTTTGCAGGGAGTTGAACACCTTCCTCTCGGGCTGGGAGCTGACCCTCTCCAGCATGTAAATGAGGTGCTGGTGGAAGCAGGTGAAGGGGGTCCCCTGGTTCGTGGCGAGGTCCACCCAGTCCCACACACACTCAAGAGGGGTCTCGTTGTAGCCAGCGAACATGGCCGGGTTGGACAACAGCCCCCGGGCTGCCATCACACCTACAGGACAGGGCACGTGGGGTGGGAAGTGTCTTGAGTGAGCCATTTAACAATAAAGATCCTGTATTGATATATTCCATCTTTCTCAAATTATTTCTGTGAATGGAACCTCTATCTACCCATTTATGTATTTACAATGAATATATGTTAAGATGGCACAATAAACAGAAAATGATTTCCCTGGAGGGAATGAGAGGTTACAGAATAAATGCAGATGAAAAGCAGATAAAGTGTTTATGATAACGAGTAAACAGTGGGCTATGCAGTTCTTTGAAAATAAACCATGATAGTGGCTCCCCCCCAGAAACCCCCCATGTTGTGGTATATTTTCATTGTGGATCACTTTGGCCTATATAAGGGGATTTAATATGAAGCTATTTCAAGAGTGTCTTTCCCATGGAAATAACTACACATGTGTAGTTACTAAGGATCTGTCTCATATGACACCCTATTCCCATACTGAGTGCACTATTTTTGACCAGAGTCCCGTGTGACTGCCTTTGGAGTCTCTGGTCACAAGTAGTGCACAATATTGGGAATAAAGAATCAATTGTGATTTGCACAAATATAACTGACCATCAACTCCAGTGAGCTGGTGAGTGGTCTCCACATCTCGGAGGGTCTTTATGTCTCCGTTGGCGACGACAGGGACTGACAGGCTGTCCTTGATGGTCTTGATGGCGTCAAAGTGGACCGGCTGGTGGCGCTCCTCTGCGGTTCGACCATGGACCGTTATCCAGGACACCCCTGCCGCCTCTGCCTTCTGACACAGGTCCACCGTACGTCGCAGGTCCTTGTGAATTCTGAGAAAAGAGAGAGGAAACAACAACTACAAAAGGAACTTCATGACACTTAGGTTATTTGCTAAATAAAGCTTTAACAAGCTCTTTTGTCATTGAAGTAAAAGTGAAACAATTATTTTGGTGATTTGATCACTCTTACCGTATTTTGATGGAGGCTGTGTAGTTAGGATTGTCCACTTGGTTCCTGACATGTCGAACCATGTCTTTGACCAGCTCAGGTTTGTTGATAAGGCATGCCCCGTAGCCATCTGACATGGCCCACCGCTGGGGACAGCCACAGTTGAGGTCCACTCCATCAGAGAAGGGTGCGACCACACAGGCTGCATCAGCCAGGGTCTGGGCATCACTAGCAGCAAACTGCACAATCAGAGGACGGTCAGCTGATGGGAGAGACAGAGAGCATTAAAGTTGGATTTAATTGACACCAAATTGACAGTCTCCACACATCAATGACAACAGACACCAAACCCCTATAGTTTGAGAGGCATCTAATATTTCCTTGAAGAAAAAAAGTGATCCCATATTACCTTCATTAGTTGTAAATTCACTGTCTCTGGCTTTGACAGAACGCATAAAATCAGGAGCAACTATCATTGGAGTGAAGCAAATGTCACAGTCAAATTTCCTCACCAGTGACCTGAATGCCAACCTGGAAAAGTTGGGGAAAAAACGACGAGTTATAGCTATTGCTCAACCTATTTCAGCTATCTGCACAAAACCGCTGAACAAGTCATTGAAAATGTACGAATATCAGATAATCTTACTTTGAATACCGGACCATAGGAGCACAGATTTTCAGAACTTTCCCTTCCTCAAACATGTCCATCATGTTGGTGGTCGTCATTTTCATAGACCGTACAGTACGTTTTAATCGCTAAAGTGAGCTAGTCAGTTAGCTAGCTAGCTAGCTAGATTGGCATGGCAATGCTCTTCTTTCCACAGTCGAAACTGTTTGTTGCATGCAGTTTATGACCTATTCTAACGTTGGTGTGACTAGATAACATTCATATTTAATGTAATTAAGCTAGCTAGTTAGCTAAAGATGACAAACACCCGAATGCAAACAATAACACGCGGTATGTTAGTGGGCGTGTCCTCCGAACAACCTTTCATGTTTTACCTTTGAACCTAAAAAGGATTTAAATATTTATTTATTTATTTGATAAGTAACGTTATAACAATGCACGTTGATACAAATACAGATAATTTGAAATTTGATTAAGAATAATCAAATGTTTGGTTTGGTTCATTTCATGTCGCTGTATTTCTACGTCATCGTGTGATGAAGTGGCGAACAAGGAGGGTAGGAGAGAAGCATCAACGAATTCACTTCTAAATTATGGTAAAATGTTATATTTTAACATTTATTTTAAGTACTTTTCTGTCAGTCAGCTTTACTTCACGTAGGTGTATGTTTTGTTTTATGTAACTAGGTGTATCAGCCACGTAGTCGTTTAGGAATGAGAGCTACCGAGTTGACTGTGCGGTCCATCATTGACAACTTACAGCAAGGCACCGTAATCGTTTCTGTTTGCAATACTTTTCTTTGCTTGTGATAAAATAAAAGTGTCTTTGGAAATACGTTTGGAGTGGTATGTGTGTGGCCAAATTGTTGCTTTACCATGGGTAAGAAATAATCCAAGAAGTGATTTAGCTAGCTAATCTATTTTTCCTATTTATCAATCTCTTCTCTAGAATGCTATGCTGATTTTCTCACAGAGGACTTTGACGTGAAGACGTACACAGCCCAGGCCATCCACCATACTGTCATCTTAGAACAGCTGGCCAAGCTGGCTCAGGGTATCAGTCAGCTGGACAAGGAGCTCCACAGCCAGGTATACCTGTCACCTAAAACTGTATCTCATTCATGTGAGACCTTTAGCCCTGTATCTTTATCGAAGTTTAACCAGACAGTCAGTTTGTTCTATACTGATGGCTGGTATGTATACATTTTCTGTAGGAAAGACACTTTTCCTTCAGGTGTTGAATGACTTACTGACTGGTAAATATTTATCCTGTCAGGTGGTAGCCAGGCACGAGGAGCTACTTGCTCAAGCTACTGGGATTGAGTCTTTGGAAGGTAATACACCTTTAGCACATATTTGTTTTTGTCATCGTGGCACTTCGGACTTGCTGGAACAGGGGTTCTCAAAGTGGGGTCTGCAGACCCCTCTGGGCTTTTGGCCAAGAGAGCCATGGCCAAAAGCCACGGATCCCTGTGTAATACAATACAAGTACCGTGGATACAATGTAATATTATGTATCTAAAATGTATCTTATTAACCCTGAACAACATGGGCCTGGGAGGCTCACAGGGATATTGGTATCCACAGTACTCCACCAATTGATCACGCTCTCCACAGCCGATGTGAGTAAGGCCTTTAAACAGGTCAACATTCGCAAGGCTGCAAAGTCAGACGGATTACCAGGACGTGTACTACGAGCATGTGCTGACCAACTGGCAAGTGTCTTCACTGACATTTTCAACCTGTCCCTGTCTGAGTCTGTAATTCCAACATGTTTCAAGCAGACCACCATAGTCCCTGAAAGATTATTGGAATCTATGTGGGTAGCTGGACAGGTAGGATGACTGGCAATAGTGAAGGTGAACAGATGGTCAGGTGACAGAGGAATGGATGAGACTGAGGCAGGAATTCCTTTAACCACAAAGTGGTATATGTACTGGTTAGTTTGTCTGTGCTGTATAACAAAATAAAGAGAATAACATGTACCCAATAAAAATTCTAATCAGAAAGTAAAATGATAACAATCATTGTCATTATTAACAGAATAATTCAGCAATAAGGTTCCATAGGAATTCAATATGAAGGAGAATGGAGTCATTTATTATCATAACCATGTTAACCATGTTAATCCAGAGAAGGATTAATGCAAATAAATTGTTAATTTATACAATCTATAATCTCCATCAATTTGATATAAGAATTTATAAATTCAGCAAATCATTATGTTTCATATTTCATCCTTCTAGGTTAGTCTTCATATGTACATGTAATTTCATTACATTTTAACCATATTTCAATGTCTGTAGGGCTGTGATCATTGGGCATATACATAACACAACAGGTTTGAAGCGTGCGCTCCAAGCCTCGCTCCGCAGTAATAACTATAAACAATAACTGATGGCCCGCTCTCCCGATTGCAGCATAGTTCAGATGAAAGGTAACAGATTCGGTGGAGTTACGTTGATTCATGGACGCACAGAATGTCTGGATTAGACGGAGTTGAGGAAGAGAAAGCAGTGAGGTTGGGCAGTGGCGATGTCCTCCTTTTACTGATTTGAGATCTGTCGGACATTTCCACCTGACCTAATTAAAGCGCCCCTGGCCCAGCTGAGCAAGTGGCCATGAATTAAAGGACAATTCCACCAACTCCATGGGCCTTTCTACAGTCCCTGTGCATAAAGAACACTAAGGTAACCTGCCTAAATGACTACTGACCCGTAGCACTCATGTCTGTAGTCATGAAATACTTTGAAAGGCTGGCTCACATCAACACCAGAAACCCAAGACCCACTCTAATTTGCATACCTCACCAACAGATCCACAGATGATGCAATCTCTATTGCACTCCACACTGCCCTTTTAAAACATGTATTTACATTTGTTCACCTTTATTTAACTTGGTAACTTGGTAAGCTAGTTGAGAACAAGTTCTCATTTAACTGCTACCTGGCCAAGATAAACAGAGCAGTGAGACAGAAACAACAACACAGAGTTGCACATGGAATAAACACACCTGGACAAAAGGAACAGCTATGTGAGAATGCTATTCATTGACTACAGCTCAGCTTTCAACACCATAGTGATCACTAAGCTAAGGACCCTGGGACTAAACACCTCCCTCTGCAACTGAATCCTGGAATTGCTGACGGGCTGCCCCCAGGTGGTAAGGGTAGGCAACAACACATCCGCCACGCTGATCCTCAACAAGGGGGCCCCTCGGGAATGCGTGCTCAGGCCCTTCCTGTACTCCCTGTTCATTCATGACTCCAACACCGTCATTAAGTTTGCTGATGACACAATGATGAGACAGCCTATAGGGAGGAGGTAAGAGACCTGACCGTGTGGTGCAAGGACAACAACCTCTCCCTCAATGGGATTTAAGACAAAGAAGATGTTCGTAGACTACAGGAAAAATAGGACCGAGCACACTCCCATTCTCATCGATAGGGCTGTAGTGGAGCAGGTTGAGAGCTTCAAGTTCCTTGGCGTCCACATCACCAACAAACTAACATGGTCCAAGCATACGAAGACAGTCATAAAGAGGGCACGAGAAAGCATATTCCTCCTCAGGAATACTGAAAAGATTTGGCATGGGTCCTCAATCCTCAAAAGGTTTTACAGCTGCACCATCGAGAGCATCACTGCCTTTTACGGCAATTGTTCGACCTCTGACCGCAAGGCACTACAGAGGGTAGTGCGAGCAGCCCAGTACATCACCGGGGCCAAGCTTCCTGCCACCCAGGACATATATACCAGGCGGTGTCAGAGGAAGGTCCTAAAAATTGTCATAGACTCCAGCCACCGTAGTCATAGACTGTTCTCTCTGCTACCGCACAGCAAGCGGTACCGGAGCACCATGTCTACTTCCAAGAGGCTTCTAAACAACTTCTATCCCAAAGACATAAGACTCCTGAACAGCTAATCAAATGGCAACCCAGACTATTTGCATTGGCAACACAGACTATTTGCATTCCCCCCACCCTCTTTTACAATGCTGCTACTCTTTATTATCTTTGCATAGTCACTTTAATAACTCTACCTACATGTACATGTTACTCAATTACCTTGACACCGGTGCCCCCGCACATTGGCACATTGACTCTGTGCCGGTACCCCCTGTATATAGCCCCACTATTGTTATTTACTGCTGCTCTTTAATGATTTGTTATTCTTATCGCTTACTTTTTTTTGGGGGGGGGGGGTATTTTCTTTAAACTGCATTGTTGCTTAAGGACTTGTAAGTAAGCATTTCACTGTAAGGTTCGGCGCATGTGACAATTACAATTTGATTTGATTATATACAGTATATTTTTTTACATAAATCCACTGTAATTGAAGTTTAAAACGTCAATGTTTTCTCTCTGCTTCGTGGCAAAATGTGTAGAATTGATGTATATTAGCTTTAAAGCACTAACAACAAAAAATCTCTGTGCCCCATGACAAAATGTGTAGAATTGCAGGAAATTAGCCAAGAGGCGGCCCTTTTTAAATATTATTTTCGCACTGCAGACGTCACGGTAAATCTCCTTGTAGACTATTTATTTGTGTAATGATAATGAGGTTGTCCCTGATGAATTTGCTATCACAAAAGGGGTTACCAGACCCAAAAAGTTAAAGAACTTCTGTGTTGGAATATATGCTGTCATTGTAGTGCTGTAGACATTCCATAGGGGGCGCTGCCGTCACACAATTGGATATAAGCATCAGTGCGTCTCTCAGTATTGAAAAAACATTTTACCCTGTATCAGTGGTTAGGTGCGTTATCTACCTACTCCAAGCCTATAAGACCGTACACATCATCACAGGGAATGATCAAGGCAAAATATAACTTTTTTTGTTTTTTTATTTCACCTTTATTTAACTAGGCAAGTCAGTTAAAAACAAATTCTTATTTACAATGACATCCTAACTCAGACGACGCTGGGCCAATTGTGTGCCGCTCTACGGGACTCCCAATCCCGGCCGGTTGTGATACAGCCTGGAATCGAACCAGGGTCTGCAGTGACTCCTCTAGCACTGAGATGCGGTGCCTTAGACTGCTGTGCCACTTGTGTTCAGAGACCCTCAATAAATCCGACCTCTAGTAACAGCACTCAACCTATTTGTTTTCTCTCGTAGGATAAGGACAAAGATCGTTGACCCCTACAATAAGATTGTAGCTAGGACTGCCCAGCTCGCCAGATTGCAGGTATCCATCCATCTCCTTGTGATTTGAGAGGCATAATACTATCTGTTGTGTTGATGGTGTTGTTGTATTATTATATGGTCTGGGACTGAGGCTCAATAGCAGGGGGAAGATTGCCTCTCTAGTGTTCATTATTATCAGCACTCTGACAGCATCTCTACTTCTGCACTGGACTTGATTTCCATGTTTATTGGAAAGACATATGAGGTAGAGAAATGGACCGACAGCATTTTCTTGGGTTTTTATTGTCTCTCTGCCCATTTTCAAGATGGGTACTTCAAGTTAGGTGCTGTACATATTGTCAAGGTCGCCTAATGTCTCCTGGACAGTTTCCAGGATCCTCCTGTTTTAAATTGTAAAGATGACAATAACCCAGAGTCATATAGAGGTCTATATACCTGTATATGGCTCTAGGATGTACTCTTCTGCCCTGTCAATACAATGTAACTATAGAAGGTGTCGGTGTCTCATGCCGTACTGATATGAGTTTACAATGGTACTCAATGGTATACAACAAAGATACTGTGTGTTTTTATTGACCGTTAAACAACACAAATATTATATGACCCCTTTTACTCTTGTTGCACATGCCTGCCATTATGGAATTACTCCCCACCACTTTGGAGAAAGGCATATTTATAAAGGTGATTTATGGAACTGTGTAACGATCGTCTATGGAAGAAGGTGTGGACCAAAGCGCAGCACGTGTTCATGATTTTTGTTTGACTGAACACGAAAACACAAAACAACAACGTGAATAAATGAAACAGTCCTGTAAGATGCAGAAAGCACTAAACAGAAAATAACTATCCACACGACACAGGTGGGAAAAGGCTCCCTAAATATGGTTCTCAATCAGAGACAACGATAGACAGTTGCCTCTGATTGAGAGCCACACCGAGCCAAACACACAGAAATAGAAAACATAGAATGCCCACCCCAACTCACGCCCTGACCAAACCAAAATAGAGACATAAAAAGGATCTCTAAGGTCAGGACGTGACAGTACCCCCCTCCAAAGGTGCGGACTCCGGCCGTAAAACCTAAGGGGAGGGTCTGGGTGGGCATCTATCCGCGGTGGCGGCTCTGGTGCAGGACGTGAACCCCGCTCCACCTTAGGCTTGGTCCACTTAGGTGGCTCCTCTGGAGCGGGGACCCTCGCCGCCGACCCCAGACGGGGGACCCTCGCCGCCGACCCCAGACGGGCAACACTGGCAGCTCCAGACAGGAGGGCGACTCTGGCAGCTCCGGAAAGGTGAGCGACTCTGGCAGCTCCGGACAGGAGGGCGACTCTGGCAGCTCCGGACAGGAGGGCGACTCCGGCAGCTCCGGACAGGAGGGCGACTCCGGCAGCTCCGGACAGGAGGGCGACTCTGGCAGCTCCGGACAGGAGGGCGACTCTGGCAGCTCCGGACAGGAGGGCGACTCTGGCAGCTCCGGACAGGAGGGCGACTCTGGCAGCTCCGGACAGGAGGGCGACTCTGGCAGCTCCGGACAGCCTGGTGCGTGGGGCTGCCACGGGGCCTACCAGGCTTGGGAGACCTACAGGAGGCCTGGTGCGTGGAGGAGGCACCGGATGAACCGGGCTGTGCGGGAGCTCTGGTGCGCAGCCTTGGCACCACTCTTCCAGGCTGAATGCCCACTTTAGCCCGGCCCCTCCAGAGTGCAGGCACAGGTCGAACCGGGCTGTGGGGGGCACTAGAGATCTGGTGCTTACCACTCGCACCTCTCCCTTAGGCTCAATGCTCACTTTCGCCCGGCACGGTCGGAGCGCAGGCATAGGGCAAACTGAGCCCTCCCAGCGTTCCTGAGACACAGTACGCAGAGCCGGCGCAGAATACCCTGGGCCAAAACGGCGCACCGGAGACCAAACGCGCTGAGCTGGAAAATTTCGCCCTGGCTGGATGTCCACTCTCGCATGGCACTTGCGGGGGGCTGACATGAGGAGACACCGTGCACTTCACCGCATAACACAGTGCCTGACCAGTACCACGCTGCTTTCGGTGAGCACGGGGAGTTGGCTCAGGTCTATTGCCTGACTCCGCCAATCTCCCCGTGTGCCTCCCCCCAAAAATATTTGGGGCTGCCTCTCGTGCCTGCTGTGCTGCCTTGCCTCATATCGCTGCCGCTCAGCTTTAGCTGCCTCCAGTTCTTCTTTAGGGCGGCGATATTCCCCAGCCTGTCTCCAGGGTCCCTGTCCTTCCAATATCTCCTCCCAAGTCCAGGAGTCCTGAACCCTCTGCTCCCTGTTACCACGCTGCTTGGTCCGTTTGTGGTGGGTAGTTCTGTAATGATCGTCTGTGGAAGAAGGTGTGGACCAAAGCGCAGCGTGGTACGTGTTCATGATTTTTATTTGACTGAACACTAAAACAACAACGTGAATAAACGAAACCGAAACAGTCCTGTAAGGTGCAGAAAACACTAAACAGAAAATAACAACCCACAAGACACAGGTGGGAAAAGGCTCCCTAAGTATGGTTCTCAATCAGAGACAACGATAGACAGCTGCCTCTGATTGAGAACCACACCCGGCCAAACACACAGAAATAGAAAACATAGAATACCCACCCCAACTCACGCCCTGACCAAACCAAAATAGAGACATTAAAAGGATCTCTAAGGTCAGGGCGTGACAAACTGCTTTTGAAGGCTGAGCATTCTTCATACTTCATCTCTTTTTCTTGGTAAGTCCTCCACTAAATAATACATATAGGCTACATTAAAGGTTTACAAACAATATTATCTCAACCTTTCAAACAGCATTACTTTGATCCTGTTCTCAGATAGCGTCTGCAATCTTAACCCATGACATCACCGTTGTGGTTTTTAATCCACCACGCTATCAGTGGCCCCCCGTTTAGAAGAAATCAATAAAAAGCAATCGGGTGTTTTAAAAGGTTGAATTTCTACCCCTGTTAAAATAAAACTTCTTCTTATGAGCAAACTGAGCCTGTCCTGTCTGAGGCTGGGTAGCCACATCTAGATAGAGCGAAATAGACTCTCTAGGTTTACAGGCTCTGTCCACACATGCACACTGCCTACACACTGCAGCTCCGTCGTCTGTGGAGTTGAGGGGAAGGCTTTTTAAAAATGGATGGAATTTGGCTTTAGTCCAAAAGGTTACTGTGATTCTAACAGGCTCCTTCCTCTCCCATAGCTCTGGCTCTGTGTTCGCTCTGTCTGTCTACTGATGCTCCCTCTCTCAGCTTTGTCATTGTGTGTGTGTGTGGAGTGTTATCATTGTTCTGCACCACAGACATGCATCCTGCAGAGAAGATACTAGTAGCAGGCAGGCATGCCAGGCTGGTAAGGTCTTAGGATGAACATGGGCCTGGTTTGTGATTTCTGAATAGAATAGTTGCAAAGTTTTATATTATTTTCGATAGACCGACAGACCGTGGTGCTGTGGGACCCCTCTTTTTCCACTTTTAACTCCCAGGGACTGTCATGCCCTTGGTTTTAGCCACTTAACTAACATTGATAGAGACATCGCTTCTCCCTTTGTTCTTCAGTCTTCCTGCTCTTTCACTCAAACCCAACTCCCGTTCTTTGTGTAAACAGCTGTCATATCTGTTCCGTCCGCTAGGGACATTTTCCTTTATGACATAATTTGTAATCAATGTATGATTCATTCTGTCTATATGTAATTCTGTGTGATTAGTTAGGTATTTAGTAAATAAATAATTAAACCCAATTTTGTATTGCTGATTCAACTTGTTAGCCAGTGTTCGTGAAGATAACCAAGAATTTACAACTTGCAGATGAGACTGAAATAAGGTGACGATTAATATTGACTGCTATTGATGTAAAATATTACTAGGTCTTTGAGAGTTTATTCGGAAGATAACAGATCTATAAATATTCTTAAGTGGTGCCCCGACTTCCTAGTTAATTACAGTTACATGATTAGCTCAATCAGGTAATATTAATTACAGAGAAAGAATTTTATAGAACAGCATGTCATATCACTTAATCCGGCATAGCCAAAGACACGACAACAAAAATATTAATTTTCACAGTCTGCTGCCTCCAGTTTGTATGATGGCAATTTAAATATACTCCAGAATTGGGGCGGCAGGGTAGCCTAGTGTTTAGAGCGTTGGACTAGTACCGAAAGGTTGCAAGTTCATATCCCTGAGCTGACAAAGTACAAATCTGTCGTTCTGCCCCTGAACAGGCAGTTAACCCACTGTTCCTAGGCCGTCATTGAAATTAAGAATTTGTTCTTAACTGACTTGCCTAGTTAAATAAAGATAAAATAAAATGTTATGAAGAGTGATCAGATGAATTGCAATTAATTGCAAAGTCCCTATTTACCATGCAAAATAACTGAACCACCCCCCAAAAAATTCCACTGCATTTCAGCCCTGCCACAAAAGGACCAGCTGACATCATGTCAGTGATTCTCTCGTTAACACAGGTGTGAGTGTTGACGAGGACAAGGCTGGAGATCACTCTGTCATGCTGATTGAGTTTGAAAAACAGACGCTTCAAAAGGAGGGTGGTGCTTGGAATCATTGTTCTTCCTCTGTCAATCATGGTTACCTGCAAGGAAACACGTGCCGTCATCATTGCTTTGCACAAAAAGGGCTTCACAGGCAAGGATATTGCTGCCAGTAAGATTGCACCTAAATCAACCATTTATCGGATCATCAAGAACTTCAAGGAGAGCGGTTCAATTGTTGTGAAGAAGGCATCAGGGCGCCCAAGAAAGTCCAGCAAGCGCAAGTTGATTCAGCTGCGGGATCGGGGCACCACCAGTACAGTACCAGTACATAGCTTGCTCAGGAATGGCAGCAGGCAGGTGTGAGTGCATCTGCACGCACAGTGAGGTGAAGACTTGGAGGATGTCCTGGTGTCAAGAAGGGCAGCAAAGAAGCCTCTTCTCTCCAGGAATAACATCAGGGACAGACTGATATTCTGCAAAAGGTACAGGGATTGGACTGCTGAGGACTGGGGTAACATCATTTTCTCTGATGAATCCCCTTTCCGAATGTTTGCGGCATCTGGAAAAAAGCTTGTACGGAGAAGACAAGTTGAGTGCTACCATCAGTCCTGTGTCATGCCAACAGTAAAGCATCCTGAGACCATTCATGTGTGGGGTTATTTCTCAGCCAAGGGAGTGGACTCACTCACAATTTTGCCTAAGAACACAGCCATGAATAAAACATGGTACCAACACATCCTCCGAGAGCAACTTCTCCCAACCATCCAGGAACAGTTTGGTGACGAACAATGCCTTTTCTAGCATGATGGAGCATCTTGCCATAAGGCAAAAGTGATAACTAAGTGGCTCGGGGAACAAAACATTGATATTTAGGGTCCATGGCCAGGAAGCTCACCAGACCTTAATCCCATTGAGAACTTGTGGTCAATCCTCAAGAGACGGGTGGACAAACAAACAACTGACAAAATTATCTAAAGATACTGAAGCAGCAAACTTTGTGGAAATGAATATTTCTGTCATTTTCAAAACTTTTGGCCACGACTGTATATACTGTACTCTATACCATCTACTGCATCTTGCCTATGCCTTTTGGCCGTTGCTCATCCATATATTTATATGTACATATTCTTATTCATTCCTTTACACTTGTGTGTAAAAGGTAGTTGTTGTGAAATTGTTAGTTTACTTGTTAGATATTACCGCATGGTCGGAACTAGAAGCACAAGCATTTCGCTACACTCGCATTAACATCTGTTAACCATGTGTATGTGACCAACACAATTTGATTTGATTTTAGGGTATGTGTTTGTATTCTGTCTGTCTGTCTGTCTGTCTGTCTGTGTATGTTTCTATCTGTGTGTGTGTGTGTTTCTGTCTGTCTGGGTCTGAAGAAGACCGGTAATGATCAGACTATAAATCCAGGGGGAATAGGAGAGTGCTTTGTTTATATTTTAGTCTAGTGTTCGCTCACAAAATGGCAGCTTCTCGGCCACGCACAGATAAAGCATTCAGACAGTCACAGAGGCTCAGGGGACAGACCTCGAGGTCTCAGCTGCATCGTTTACTTAGCCCAAACACACTGCTGACCTCTCTGTGTCCTTCAGCCCCAGACACAGCTACACAATGCTGCTAGACACACGGTTATTATTACCACTATTACTATGCCCATGGTTGGCGTCATTGTTTATTCATAGGCTACAATAGGAAAATAAATACTTGGAAATGTCAACAGTGATTTGATTAGAGATCATTTCCAATGAGTGATCTTCAATCAATTAGGACAAAATAGAGGATTGTTCCATATTAGATTTGACGTTCACTCACATCTTGTCAAAAAGATTCAGAAAGACTGGTTCAGATGGGGTTCTATTTTGTTTGGTTATATTTTTTCCTATTTTTCCCAGGTGGCGTGTGACCTGCTGCGAAGGATCATCAGAATCCTGTACCTGTCCAAGCGTCTGCAGGGCCAGCTCCAGGGGGGAAGCAGGGAGATTACCAAGGCTGCCCAGAGCCTCAACAAACTGGTTGAGTGACCGATGCCTGTTCACCTCTGATACACTGCACTGTACTACTGACAGGGCTGCTCCAAGCCTCAACGAACTGGGTACTGTAATACTGACATGGTTAACTCACCGCATTTGGGCCTACTGTAAAGAGAGTGTAGATCAGGGATAGGCATCGCTAGTCCTGGAGTGTTTTTGATTTAACCGACCTGGAATGCCAGGTGTGTTGAATTTAGGCAATCGTTGAACTGATCAATTCGCTTAGTGGAACAAAAATCCTGCAGTACCTGTGGCACTCCAGGGACAGGGTTGTCTTCCCCCTGGTGTAGATGGTGACGAGATCACCAAGGGTGCCCAGATCAGCCTCAGCAAACTGGGTGAGTGACCCTGCTCATTCACTCTAATACTATTGACACTAAAGTGAAACTCCACTCATTTATGCCTACTGTAGAAGGTGTAGGTGGTGCTGAGATCACCAACGCTACTCGGAGCCTCAAAGAGCTGGGTGAGTGACTTGTAGAAGAATGTTTGTACTGTAGATTGAAGGTGCTCTTTGGTGAAGGGTAATCAAAAAAACACGGAGTGCTCTTCATATAATGACTTTTTTTTGGCAAGATTTTGTTATATTGAACGTGCTGTTGATAATAAAGACATTTTAATTATATGAAGAGTGCCTTTGTCCTCCTTGTTCTTTTAAGAACATTCTGATTTGACTCTGGGACACTGCTTCTGTCTCACTATAGCCTCTGCTTAGAACACACTAGGTTGGTAAATGCTGACGTACTCTTCACTGATTGGGGTAGTCACTTGAAGGTCACTGTTTTTTTCATTTTTGTACATTTTATTTAACCTTTATTTAACTAGGCAAGTCGGTTAAGAACAAATTGTTTTTTACAATGACGGCCTACCCCGGACGCAATTGTGCACCGCACAATCACGGTCAGATGTGATGCAGCCTGGATTTGAACCAGGGACTGCAGTGATGCCTCTTGCACTGACATGCAGTGCCTTAGACCGCTGCGCCACTCGGGAGCCATGTAAGGCTCCCAAGTATATACGGTTAATCAGGCTGGATTTGGCTTCAATCAAACCTATGATTGACAGACAGACAGACAGACAGACCCCATGTTCAAAGAAACCCAATTTTCCTTGATTATATAAAGAAACAGCACTTTTTTTAACTACTAATAGTTTGATAAATAACTTTACTGCAGGAAGTAGATCCCAAACTCATTATTCATTTCTGCTGCACAGGAACAAGATGATATCCTACAGTGCGGATGTCCTGGTATTTACTTTAAGGTGTTTTTGGAGTGCAGTGTTGGCTAAGCAATGCACAGGACTTGATTAATACCTGACCTATAGGCCAGGCTATATTCTGTAAATATATTACCCTTCTCTCTTTATCTGTGACAACAAGATAGCTGCGTTTTCTCCGCAAATGGATTTGAAAATGTTATACAATCGGAAATGTTTTTTCTTCTCCTGGAGTCTTCTTCCCCTGGAAAGGGGAGAGAGTCTCGCTGGACACCACAGCAGGCCCCAGCAAAACAGTCACAGGGGCAGGCAGACACTTTCTTTACAGGAATCATGAGGATAATGCACTTTACTGTTTGACCAAATCCTGGTTTTAGCATCCTAAGAAAATAGGGCGTTTCTGAGTGACCATGTAGAATGTGCAGCTCGCACCGATGCGACCACCTAAAACAAATCTTACTTGCACAGCCAACTCAAAGAGCTGCCGAGCCAACTTTGACTCCCGAGTGGCGCAGAGGTCTAAGGCACTGCATCTCAGTGCTTGAGGCGTCACTACAGACACTCTGACACCCTCGAATCTAGGCTGTATCACAACCCGGCCGTGATTGGGAGTCCCATAGGGCGGCGCACAATTGGCCCAGCGTCCTCCGGGTTTAGCCGGTGTAGGCCGTCATTGTAAATAAGAATTTGTTCTTAATTGACTTGCCTAGTTAAATAAAGGTTAAATAAAATAATCAAATAAAAAAGGGTCACAAAATGCGACTACATTTTTGCAGTCTGTAGCCCTGTTTTCAGGTATTCATGTGGTTGATTACCCCATTCATAGACGCTAACTACTTTAGCGTCTATTGACGACAGTAACTTCTGACCGGAGGAGTTTTGTTCAGAGCCCCAATGCTTACTCTAAACATACAATATACACTGCTCAAAAAAATAAAGGGAACACTAAAATAACACATCCTAGATCTGAATGAATGAAATATTCTTATTAAATACTTTTTTCTTTACATAGTTGAATGTCCTGACAACAAAATCACACAAAAATTATCAATGGAAATGAAATTTATCAACCCATGGAGGTCTGGATTTGGAGTCACACTAAAAATTAAAGTGGAAAACCACACTACAGGCTGATCCAACTTTGATGTAATGACTTTAAAATAAGTCAAAATAAGGCTCAGTAGTGTGTGAACTACACGTGCCTGTATGACCTCCCTACAATGCCTGGGCATGCTCCTGATGTGGCGGATGGTCTCCTGAGGGATCTCCTCCCAGACCTGGACTAAAGCATCCACCAACTCCTGGACAGTCTGTGTGCAACGTGGCGTTGGTGGATGGAGCGAGACATCATGTCCCAGATGTGCTCAATTGGATTCAGGTCTGGGGAACGGGCGGGCCAGTCCATAGCATCAATGCCTTCCTCTTGCAGGAACTGCTGACACTCTCCAGCCACATGAAGTCTAGCATTGTCTTGCATTAGGAGGAACCCAGGGCCAACCGCACCAGCATATGGTCTCACAAGGGGTCTGAGGATCTCATCACGGTAGCTAATGGCAGTCAGGCTACCTCTGGCGAGCACATGGAGGGCTGTGCTGCCCCACAAAGAAATGCCACCCCACACCCGGACTGACCCACCGCCAAACCGGTCATGCTGGAGGATGTTGCTGGCAGCAGAACGTTCTCCACGGCGTCTCCAGACTCTGTCACATGTACTCAGTGTGAACCTGCTTTCATCTGTGAAGAGCACAGGGCGCCAGTGGCGAATTTGCCAATCTTGGTGTTCTCTGGCAAATGCCAAACGTCCTGCACGGTGTTGGGCTGTAAGCCCAACCCCCACCTGTGGACGTCGGGCCCTCATGGAGTCTGTTTCTGACCGTTTGAGCAGACACATGCACATTTGTGGCCTGCTGGAGGTCAATTTGCAGGGCTCTGGCAGTGCTCCTCCTGCTCCTCCTTGCACAAAGGCGGAGGTAGCAGTCCTGCTGCTGGGTTGTTGCCCTCCTACGGCCTCCTCCACGTCTCTTGATGTACTGGCCTGTCTTCTGGTAGCGCCTCCATGCTCTGGACACTACGCTGACAGACACAGCAAACCTTCTTGCCACAGCTCGCATTGATGTTCCATCCTGGATGAGCTGCACTACCTGAGCCACTTGTGTGGGTTGTAGACTCCATCTCATGCTACCACTAGAGTGAAAGCACCGCCAGCATTCAAAAGTGACCAAAACATCAGCCAGGAAGCATAGGAACTGAGAAGTGGTCTGTGGTCACCACCTGCAGAACCACTCCTTTATTGGGGGTGTCTTGCTAATTGCCTATAATTTCCACCTGTTGTCTATTCCATTTGCACAGCAGCATGTGCAATTTATTGTCAATCAGTGTTGCTTCCTAAGTGGACAGTTTGATTTCACAGAAGTGTGATTGACTTGGAGTTACATTGTGTTGTTTAAGTGTTCCCTTTTTTTTGAGCAGTGTACATCACTTGTGGTACTGTTTTGGAAACACAAGGAACGCATGTTTCATATCAACAAGAAGTAATTTTCAAAAAACAAAAGGCAAATTAATACACACCTTTTTTTTAATAGGGTTTAGGGTTAGTGTTTCCACACAGCCATATCTCCATGTTACAGCGCTTGTTCACGGAAGACACAGCTAATTAGCACAGGTGGCGGTCTGTCTAGCATGCTCTGAACACCTGTGTGTAAGCTAACTGGGGAGGAAGTGTAGTTTGTCAACTGGAGGGCCACAGTGTATGGATCTGTGCAAAACTGCTTCAGGAAGTATCTTTTTTTTTCATTTGAAAGATTCTTTCTCGCTGACATGAAAGATAAGGGGCATATTAGCATATGTTTCGAAAACCGCGATGGTTGAAGTTTCCTAAACGTTAATTCACGTTGTCGGAATTGTAGTTTACACGGAGCCAAATGTAGACTAATGTAATGGCTGAAAACCCTACATACGGAGAAGAAGGGTTTTCGAGAGCTTGGGGTTGATGTGCTTGTGCTCAATATTTTACTGCGCAACTTTAAAAAACAAGATATTATTTCGTGGTTAATTTCATACCAAAATCAATAGCAATCTATACAGAGACTATACCATGGCCTGGTGATCCTACCATACACTGAATGGTAAATTGTATCCCTGAATGACTTCATAGCTAACTAGCTATTTGGGTGACGTACAGAGATAATCACACTTATTCCCTATGTAGTGCGCTAGCTTTGACCAGGTCCCTATTGGAACCCAGTGAGAGCCCTATGGGCCCTGGTCAAATGTAGTGCACTACATAGGGAATAGGGTGTCATTTGGAAGGCATATTCAGTTATCACTGATTGTACCAGACGCAAGCCAAGTAGGCTAACAGAACAATGATGCGTTCTCTCCCGGTTTTCTACACTCTGTGCTGGTGACTCAACACTGAATCTAGTACTCTGTCTGCCAAGTGCAGAGCAAAGCACTATGCAAATGTGTTTATATGCTGTGGTTGGAGGGACATTTAACATTAACAGTAGTCTTCATTATACTGCAGTACCTTGACAGGGATTCCAGTGAATTTCTCAGAAAGCGTCTAATTGCATTGAACCAATGCAGGGAAAGAGAGGTGGTAGAGAAAATCAATGTCCCTTTCAGAAATCACATTGTACATATTTATTAGTTCTACTCCTGTTTCTCCATGCATGTGGCTTTTATACGAGCTAGTACACACACACACACACACACACACACACACACACAGACACTAGGGCTGTGACGGTCATGGAATTTTGGATGACGGTAATTGGCCAGCCAAATGACCCCTCTCTCTGTAATAACTGTTTAAATAGCAAAGAAATTATATTAAATGCCCATTTTCTCCTCTCCTCCGCTCCTGACTGCATGTGCTGCCAGAATGAATGAATAGAACAGGCGTCCCCATTGAAATCAATGATGGCAGAATAGGTGGATTGGCGGCCCACATGATCCCATGTGGCTCAGTTGATAGAGAATGGCGCTTGAAACGCCAGGATTGTGAGTTTGATTACAACGGGGGACCAAAAATGTGTGGAAAAGTTTGAAAACGTATGCAGTCACTCTGGATAAGAGTGTCTGCTAATCGGCAGCAGCAAAAAAATACCACAACATTGCGAGTGTACACTTCGGAGCGAAGCAGGAAGCAAAAGCAAGAGCGTACCCATCAATATGTGCTGTGATTTGTTGACTCAACTCAACTGACATTACAAAATATACATTCCATTGTATGAACCAGTTAACATCATTTGCATTAGCATTCTACGTTACCATGGAAATGATTGCATCACAATACCAGGCTACCATTGCGAGTGTACCCATGAGTTTACCAGTCAAGTCGCCAGGGTTAGAAGTTCCAAGCCCGTTCTATTCATTCTATTTCTATGCGTGCTGCTGCTGCATTGTCAGGGGTGCTGCCTCGTTTGCTACAACACCTTGCTTTTTTTTCCAGCAAGGAGCAACACAGTTTCGTGTTACGAATGCATGTTGTCCTGTCTTCGGTCAGCTGTTCGTTCCAAATGATTTGTATTTATTTTTACGGTTGTCATGACGGTCTTCATCCATAACCATCGGTAATTGTGCCGGCCCTAACACACACACGCACGCACGCTTGCACACACGAGAGAACCACAGACACCAGGGGCTCAGAGGAAGATATTGCTTTGACACACACAGACACTCCCCCACATATGTCTCACAGTCCTCTCTATCACACTAACTAAGATTTGTTTGGTTGTTGACTCAGTAACTTCTCGTCCCGTAGAGCTCATTTGAGTGTGTTCAGTGTTGACTTCACTTCGTGTGGGGTTTCCCAGCTCCGTCAATACCAGAAATTGTTATTGTGGAGGGTTTCAGGACCAATCCTGTCCAATCTGGTTACAACTATACAATTGTTTTTAAAGGTGAGAGGTGGCGGTAGGCTACTTCAGGACCAATCCTGTCCAATCTGGTTTCAACTATACTATTGTTTTTAAGGGTGAGAGGTGGCGGTAGGCTACTTTTAGGCCTACCTGTTGAACTAGCCAATGATCTACTGTACAATGAGACTGGCAAAGCACAATGAATGGCCACCTCGATACAGACTGCTGCCTGAAAGGGAGCCGGAAGCCGGTTGAGTCACTGCTCTCTTGTTGGCATCATGCTGTCTCTCCTCCTCCTCTCCCTCTTTCTTGACTCTCAAGACACCTCCCTTTCCCTGTTTTGTTTTTAGCAAGCTTTTCAACGGAGCCAGAAATCAATCTCCAGCCTGTCATTTTCCGCCCCGGCCGATCGGTCCTCAGTCCACTCTCAGCCCCCTTTCTTCTACTGCCAGGACATCATAATCGGCCTGAGTTACAGGCCTGATACTGCTGCCGGCCTAATACAATCACACAGTACAGCACAGCACAGCCTAATGTGATTTGGAGTGCTTTCTTCTGTCAGCCTGTAGCACTGGGCAGGTAGTAGAGACGGAGGGAGAGCGTGAATAGGAGGAGACGAAGAGGGAGAGGAGGTCAGATGGGGGGGGTGGTGGTGGAGAAAGAACAAGAGTGAGTAAACAAGGGATGGATGCAGGGATGGAGGTGACTGGGGGGGGGGGGGGGTGAATGTAATAAAGTGATTGAAGTGGATGCAGTGGCGGGGTGGAGGGGACACACACACACAACACACATACAGAGAGAGAGAGAGCGCAGCCTGCTGTTGTTGAGGACGGAATCAGAAGCTGCTATTCCCTTTATTTGCATTGATGTTGGACTGTGTAGCGTAGCCATCTATTGTAGGATTGGCTTTGGCTTGGATCAAATTTACTACAGCGTTCAATATCTGTTACGTGAATCTGCTACTTATAATGGAAAACAAACTATAAAACCAAAATATAAACGCAACATGCAACAATTTCAAATAGTTTACTGAGTTACAGTTCATATAAGGAACGAGATCAGGCTGGTGTTTGTGGCCTGAGGAATGTTGTCCAAATCCCCTTCAATGGCTGTGTGACGTTGCGGAATATTGTCAGGAACTGGAACACTCTGTCGTACACGTCGATCCAGAGCATCCCAAACCTGCTCATTGGGTGACTTGTCTGGTGAGTATGCAGGCCATGGAAGAACTGGGACATGTTCAGCTTCTAGGAATTGTGTACAGATCCTTTGTCATGCCGCCGTGCATTATCATGCTGAAGCATTAGGTGATGGCGGTGGATGAATGGACCTCAAGGTTATTGTCATGGTATCTCTTTGCATTCAAATTGCCATCCATAAAATGCAATTGTGTTTGTTGTCCGTAGCTTATGCCTGCACACTACGTTGACATCAGCAAACTGCTGGCCCACGCGACTACACGTGATCTGCTGTTGTGAGGCCGGTTGGACGTACTGCCAAATTCTCTAAGGCAAAGTCGTAGGCGGTTTATGGTAGAGACATTAACATTAAATTCTCTGGCAACAGCTCTGGTGGAAATGAGACATCTGTCACATTGTGTTGTGTGACAAAACTGCACATTTTAGAATGGCTTTTTATTGTCCCAGCACAAGGTGCACGTGTGTAGAGATCATGCTGTTTAGTCAGCTTCTTGAAATGCCTCATCGTCAGTTGGATTGATTATCTTGGCAAAGGAGAAATGCTCACTAACAAGGATGTAAACGAATGTGTGCACAAAATTTGAGAAAGAAGCTTTTTGTGCGTGTTTAACATTTCTGGGATCTTTTTTTTTCAGCTCATGAAACATGGGACCAAGACTTTACATGTTGCGTTTATATTTTTGGTCATTTTATTTTCAATGAGACTGCATGGGACTTTATTATCGAGCAATAACCCGGTGGTATTGCATTGTCTCATTTGACTCAATATCTTTGACTTATTTGAATCTACCCGTGTCAATGTCGTCTTCCTCTCATATCTCGGCTTTATTGTTTTCCTCCGGTTTTGGACCACAGCCCCTGTGTGTCAGTCAGAGCAGATGAAGTGTCAGTCACTGTGGTAACCGTCAGTCACAGCAGCCAGCCCTAGAGACCAGCTATAATGACACAATGGTCCTGAATGTCAGTCAGACAGCGGCTACTCCCATGGGAGAGGGGGGGAAGGAAGGAGGGAGAAGAGAGAAGAGAGGGAAGATTTAAGAAAGAATGGGGATGGAAAGGCAATTCATTGTGTTCAATTTATTTGCAAAGTGTGAGTGGCAGTTGGCTAAGCCATTGAGAGGCCCAGCACCACACCACAACTCTCCTCAAATGAGCTAGACCCTTTTTGGTCATACACGACAAATGCACAACAACCTTTTACATAACAACCCTGGCACACAGAACACTCCAGAACACTAGAACACGCATGGCCTCAGGAATCAAAAGCCCTCCTCTTATCAGCCATGTGCGACCCTGGGCTGAGTGTTGGGTGAGAGGGAGAGGGAACAGAGGAGAGAGAGATGCTGTATAGAGAGAGAGAGCGGTGGCCTGGTGTGCAGTAAGTGAGCTAAGAAGGTGGGAAATGTTGTGGTCCAGGTACCAGAGGTGGATATTTCAGTCAGATAGGCCTACTCCGACTAGTTTTCCAGGTAGCACCCGAGATGACGTAAAGGATTACGATGATGTCACCAAACACCCTCGGGAAGTATTCATGAGAAATTAAACAAATTGTTCCAATCCATTCGGCTCCGCAGCTGGCAATGCTGATAGGTCTATATTTCCTGAAGAATGTTGGAGGTTTTGACATCTCTGTCTCGGCTCATCTTTCTTCATCTCATTCTAGTATAGAATTCTGCTCCTCTCCGGTCTGATGACTCAGAGTTCTGTGAGACTGATCGCTTATACAGGCGAGATTACTGCTACTTCAGAGAGGATAGTGGTTCAATGTATCCTCCTCGGCACTCTACTCATGTAGAGACCGATAGCCGAGGCCTATATAAAGAATAGGCTTGATGTTTCCGACCAATGAAATGTAGCCTGGAATCTAACCTTTGTGAACCTGTGCAGTGTGCACATCCTCTATGTAGGCATAGAAAAGCAGTCAAGTTGTGAAGATTGTGGTACACTGTTGGATTGTCTATGCGTTACTCATCTACTTCATATAGACAAGTGGTCTTGCCTTCATTTAGTAATGGCGCCTGAGGAGCGAGCCAACCTGTAATGAACAGTTAGATGGCTCTTCAATCAACTTCACCAACCTGCCTTTAGTGCTGCTTGCTGGCAAACAGCCAACCAAGTACCCCAGCTTATTATTGTCTCTTAAAATGCACATGGAGACGGAGTGATTTTTAGGAGACTCAGGGGGCCGTTCGATGGGGGTTCTAAAACTGAAAGCCTGGCTGCATTCCATACCCAAAGCATACAGCCACTCTATGATCTCTACAGAGTGGCTGTATGACGCTCCGCCAAACTGTTCCACACAGTTTATTTTTGCACCCCGGTCTCTTCCTGACCTCACATGGTGCCTCGACTGATGTGGCATATGACCACACCCCACAAGTTGTCAACATCCCCTCATCAAAAAATAATTTCTCAAAGGAAATGTATCCTGTTATCTCATTGGCCGAGAGATATGAGAGGGATGTTCATTTTTACACACACTTGCCCAATACAAACATTGCAAGGACATTGAATGGCAGAATGTGTTTAGCCGTGACTGCATTACAGTATATGAGGCAATATGAGTAATTCAATGGTATAATAAAGCCAAGTGTTTAACTTTCTCACATCCCCTCCCCTTCCTAGCTTCTATATGCCCTCTTTCAGCGGAATAGATTGCTAGGTATAGTGCATAGGTATTGTGTGTGTGAGACGTTGACAGCATCTCTCCGACGCAGAAGAGGGAAAACCACCATGACCTTGCCGTGTCATGATGGTGGCGGGAAGGGAGAGTGATTGTGATGCGTCGCCTGCCACAGCCACCCGTTATCATCTAGCTAGCAGTCCTAGCCTTGTTAATCACAAGGCATCAAGCGTGGGAGAGAGGGGAGCTCGGCAAAGGCAAGTGTTGTGGCGAGTGTTTTGTATCAGTACCTCATAGCCCGTGACCAGACCCCTTCACAATCACCCCCCCCCCCCCCCCCCCCACTTGCCCCATCCTTGCTAAGCGCTATGGCCCACAGTAGGTCTGAGTCCTCCCTCACTCACTCACTCACTCACTCACTCACTCAGTGTCCTCCAACTCCAACCAGAAAATACAGATTGATTTTGCCAGTTGGCCTCAGTGTGATTATGAAAAGAAGCAGGCTCCAGTTTTGGCAGCCATGTTGTTCTCTTCACCCCGACCTGTGGCTAGATGGCTAGATAATAAGAGAAGCAACATAACAGCTGTGTTATGGCCGGTAGAGCCGCTGGAGTCACCTCAGGATGGTTAGGCTACAGGCGCTGATTATGTGTTGAAATCACAAGGTCACGTCTTAGTAATGCTGTGATTAATTTTCAGATTGCAGACTCTCGCTGAGGTTGCAAAGTGCTGCTGGCCTCTTTCTATCCCTCCATCTTACACTAAATCACACATATAACAGGCACATGGAAAGACACTCTCAGAGGACAGGAAATGGGAAGTGTAATTTCACATGTAAGTATTTGTGGCTTTACACTGGCTAGATGTCCTCAGTGCCTAAGTGGACAAGTTTACGAAAGCGTAATAAAGTGGAGTATATGTGACAAAGACCCTTTACCCAGAATACCCAGTAGAATCCCCTCAACTATTTATTATAAAAGGACAAATACTTAGGGCTTAACGGAAAGAGTCACCCATTTTGAAATGTTCTATCATATTTGTCTATCTCTGAGCTGGGTTCTATCGATTCCAGGGGTCATTTCCTGTTTTCCTGTTTATCTGAGCTATTAGCCATTCAAGCAGGCAGAAACACAGCTGGTATGATGCATTTTGCTCATAGCTCAGAGATGCACAAATTTCATATACTATTCAAAATGGGTGAATCTTTCCTTTATGTGTTGTAAACATATATTTATTTTATACACTGTACATGACTATACACAATAATTATGTTACGTTTTATAACAACACCATGCAGTACGGTACTTAGTTTAAATTGTCCTTGATGCCACATCAACCTCTTCCAATAAATAGTAACACATGATCCCCTTTAGGGTAACTATACAGGTAAAACACTTCCATTTACATTACTGCTTTGGATAAGTTAAGCCCCCTTTTTAAATGAGTTGGTTCCTGATAATGTTTTGTCACCTTGTATGAGTGTCCATTGCTTATTCCATTTTATTCTTATTTCACGTCCTCATAATCCACATTGTCTTATTCTACATCTTCTGAACAGAAGCTGTTCTATCTTGACCTTGGCTCAGACGCATGTCTACCAACTCCCTCGAGCCATGCAGATATTCAATGGCTTCTCAGAAATGGTCTTTATTCCACTTTCTCTGAAGATGGACATCACATTATCCCACTCTGCCACCTCTGTTGAGAGGTGTGTCTTTCGGCCTAACAAGTGCCTCCAAGCCGATCTTCACGATCTCCTTTTCATTTATTTTTTACATTGTATTTAACCAGGCAAGTCAGTTAAGAACAAATTCTTATTTTCAATGACGGCCTAGGAACAGTGGGCTAACTGCCTGTTCAGGGGCAGAACGACAGATTTGTACCTTGTCAGCTCGGGGATTTGAACTTGCAACTTCCAGTTACTAGTCCAACGCTCTAACCACTAGGCTACCCTGCCGCCTTATCATGGTTGACAGACGATGTTGTTTTGTTCCAGGTCCTGGGAAGATAGACACTTCTGCCTGACCTCAGTCTCCTCGAAGGTGACTTTCTTGTTGTTCCTCTTGGGGTCGATCCAGGAGTTGTGAATGACCACGTTGTTGGGCATGGGCTCAGCCTCCACCACGGACACCACCCTCTTCTTCATCTTGCTCTTCAACACCTTCTGGAACTTCTGCCTGGTGAAGGCGTAGAGCAGTGGGTGAAAGATAGTCGTCCCGTAGGCCATAACCAGGAAACCCAACCGCAACTTGACCGTGAAGTCTGAGGGCCCTGCGCTGAGGATGACTGTGTTGAGGACTGTGATGGGCGTCCAGCAGAGCAGGAAGGTGGAGATGATGAGTAGGGACATCCTGAAGACTCGTTTCTGCCTCTCCCGCCGTTCCCGGTGGCGTTTAACGGCCCTGCGCAGAGCCATGAGGACGGAGACAGAGGTCCGCATGGACAGGACAGCAGGTGGGTTTCCGCCCCCTCTGACTGCCCCGCTGCCCTGGGACGCATCTGTAGATTCCACCTGCGTTGCGGTGGTCAAGGAGATGGTCTTCTTCTTGCGCTGCTTCTTCTTGGGCTGGTTGTGTTGGAAGCGCGTCCCGATGCGGATGTTCAGGGCCTGGAGTATCTTGTAGTAGGTCACCAGCATGACTACGGCCGTGAAGAAAAAGATGGGGATCTGAGCCAGGAGGTGGTAATACAGCCCCAGCTCTGTGTAGTACTCGTTCGTATGGACCACAGAGGCGACTGCAGTCTGGTTTACGGACTCCGAGCCAAAATCGCTGAAGAAGCCCACCTCCATGAAGGGGACCAGGAAACTGAAGAAGGACATAGCCCAAATCAAGCCCAGCAGAGCCACGGCGCGGCCCATGGTTAGCATGCGGTTGGCTGGACGCACTGAGATGTCGTAGCGGTCGACGGTGATGGCTAGCACGTTCGAGGCAGTGGCTACGCTAGCGAAGGAGACACAGGCTTCGTGGAAGCAGCAGACCAGCGCCGTATCAGCCTCTAGGGGGAGGAGTATTACCACGGCAGTCAGAGGGATGCAAGACACACAAACCTGGAACCAGAGAGATAAATAAGGATTAGGATTATCATTAGTTAAATTTGTCTCCTTCTACAGCAGATATAGTGGCCTGCTTCCTGAAGAATCTTGAGATTTGTCACAGAATAATTGCACTGCAATCATCTCATTCTAGACACTCACTGGAATTGTCCCTAAACATTGATTTAAGGTCAGTTTTGTGTTTTCCCTCCCAATGGTTAAAGTTTGTATTTTCAATGTATTAACTGATCCGAGGTCTGTGCCTAATGGAAACATCAAAGACTGACACTCACTAGTACGTCTAGGACGTGCAGATTCATGGTGACGATGTTGGACACGGAGGTGATGAGGTTCTGCTTCATGCAGTAAAGGACCAGCACTGTCAGGTTGCTGCTTAGGCCCAGCACGATCTCTAGCAGCAGGAACCCTGTCAGCGACACCTGGAAATCCGGAGGGTAATATCATTTTGTTTTACGATAATCACAGTATCACAATAATAGTATTGTAAAAACTGTTTGTGTCGAGATAACCAATTTCATACTGATATCTGCTTTCATTGCGATATGCTTTAATCGGGATATCTGCTTTCATTGCGATATGCTTTAATCGTGATATCTGCTTTCAATTGCGATATGCTTTAATCGTGATATCTGCTTTCAATTGCGATATGCTTTAATCGTGATATCTGCTTTCAATTGCGATATGCTTTAATCGTGCTATCTGCTTTCAATTGCGATATGCTTTAATCGTGATATCTGCTTTCAGTTGCGATATGCTTTAATCGTGATATCTGCTTTCAATTGCGATATGCTTTAATCGTGCTATCTGCTTTCAATTGCGATATGCTTTAATCGTGCTATCTGCTTTCAATTGCGATATGCTTTAATCGTGCTATCTGCTTTCAATTGCGATATGCTTTAATCGTGCTATCTGCTTTCAATTGCGATATGCTTTAATCGTGCTATCTGCTTTCAATTGCGATATGCTTTAATCGTGCTATCCGCTTTCAATTGCGATATGCTTTAATCGTGCTATCTGCTTTCAATTGCGATATGCTTTAATCGTGCTATCTGCTTTCAATTGCGATATGCTTTAATCATGCTATCTGCTTTCACGATAACTGACGTTGAACTACATTTACCCTCTTAATTAAAGTAGAAGTGGTATACATGTAAGCATGTACCTGGAAGCTGACAGGGTAGGGGATGGCAGACTGGGTCATATCAAGGTCAGAGGGTTCTGAGGTGTCGAGGACAGTCACGTTGCTCATGGTGGCTTCTGAGATCAGCACAGGAGGGGTATGCATTATCCTAGAGAGACATGGTGACACACAGAGAGAGGAGGAGAGAAAGATCAGGCCAGAGACTGATTGCATTAACTTATGTATAGTGAGAGAGAAAGGTGTTGTGTTTCACCACAGAAGTGTATCATATGCATGACTACTGACTGCCTCTCATCCTTGTCTTACGTGTCTCATTGTCATTTCCTGATGAACTAGGTTATATGGGAGCATACAACAGTGTAGAAGAGGCTATTTCTATTCCTTTTAAATCTCATCTAGCTGATCTATCTATCTATCTGTCTGGCTGTCTTTGTGAATTTGTCTGAGTGTATTTGTACCTCACTGGGATTCCATTTAGTGTGAAATGTGGCCAATGTGTGAACCTTTTCAAGTGTGGAAGTTTCAATCTCAAACTGATTTTGTGATGTCATCTTGATGGAATCTTTCAAAAGGTGGCAATTAAAAATCAAAAAGCCAATTTCCACAGTTTTCCGCTGTGCTTTTAAAAAAAAATGGTGTTCTGCCGTGTGTGATAATAAGATTTTCGCTTTGTGGAAAGAGTGAAAATGAGTACACTCCCTTTATCCCTTCATTGCTGACACCTTTTATCTAGTGTTACCTTGTTAGCTGACTCAAACTAATAGTGCTTCGCTTTAGTCGGTCGTGTCAGTGTTTTGTTGTTACGCTAGGCTTAGAGTTGCGTTTGTGGTTACTTTTGATCAATGTGTCCATGTTCTTTAGGTATTTCGCTTCATGAACGTCCTTGCTTTGCTTTCATGTCTAGATATAACACAGTTTCCCGTGTGATCTGCCCAGAGGCTGGTCATGTCCAGAGAAACTATCCAGAAACCAGACAGTCCTTTTGTGGCTCAATAGGCATTAATATTGCAGACACACTGTACTCACCTCTCCCTCGTGTGCCGTCTCCCCTTCAAGAGTCCATGAACCAGCCGGAGCCGACTTTCTGAGGCCCCGACAGGAAATCACAAGAACCAACCATAGTTCTGTAGTAGTAATGCTTTTGTAGTAGTAGTAATACTAATGCAGTAAATCTCCACTTGGCGCACTTTTAATCCTGATGGTGCAGCCTTTTGTCTAAATAATGGGAGTATTATGATGCAGATGAGTGCAGTTGGGGCCAACTGAAACTGCGTTTCTTTGGATCCTTCCTTTTTCTATTTCAAACTCAGCTCCACCACGAGAGAAAGACCAGTCCACCTTCAAAACATTTCTCCATTTACTTTACCCAGAGGCTGTATACAACAGTGATGGATCACAGAGGACTGCCCTATACTCTCGTACATCCAATAAAAAACACTGTATTCCGGTTTGGGGAAAGCGCCGAGGATTCATTAAACGCAGGAACACACGCACTCGTCGTCCGCGGTGGGCAGGGAGAGGATGTGCATCGTAGCATCCAGCCACGTGGTTTTACTAAATGAATGGTTTCTTTTAGGCAGCTGCTTGTCGTCCTTTTGTTATTTGATCTGTAGTCCTCCTCGGATCTTAACAGAGGCAGAGCAGTGCCTGGCTGATACTCAACTGTCCTCCCCTCTTCCTTCTGTACGTATTCCCTCCGACACCCTTCAGAAACACCCCTCTATCACCTTCCAGAGAGGAGAGTAAAGGTCAATGGCGTTTCCGTCTCCTCACACTTTGTAATTCCACTGGGGTGAGGCAGGATCACCTCAGTGCTGTGGCACCTTATACAAAGTCAGACCAGGCTGAGAGGAAGGTCATTAGCTGCTTTGGAGAGAGAGAGGAGAATATATTACAACACTGGGCCATCAGCTATGTGGCATTTGGTGCGTGCTCTCTCTCTCTCTTTCTGTCACAGAGTAGGAGAGTGGGACAAATCAGGGGATGACATCATCCTTCCGTTTATTTTTCCTCCCTCAATCGTCGTCCTGGAGAACAAAAAGATGGAGAGAGGAAGAGACGTAAATGAAAGGAGGATAATGAATGAGAAGAAAGTGTGTCATGATATTTCAGCCCCAAATGATCATTGTCCAGACAGTCTGAGCTGTATCAGTACGTTAAATCAACCCAGTGATAGATCTGCCTGTCTGTTGTCATTGTGTGTTTTGTTAATAACCTCTAATCGGGTTTGTATTGAATTAATCCCCCCCCCCCCTAGAAAAGGGGATGGAGAGAGATGGAGAGACACAGAGAAAGGTGATCTGACTCTTGTTTGATTCCTAGTGGATGTCTTACTTATTATACCTTTGGCTATTCAAGGCCTGTCATGCGTTTGTTTGACAAATGAGCCCTCAGCCTTTGAACTGGTCCTTTGTGCAGGCTCCCTCCCTCTGTCATCTCGCTCTCTCTCTTTCTTTCTCTCTTCATCTCTCTCTCTCTCTCCATCTTTTGCTGTGTCTGTCTGTGTGTGAACAGAAGCTTAAGAGGGCCAGAGACTAGCAGTGCTACTGGGAGAAGAGACAAGCTCGTATGTCACAGAGCATATGACAGCGTATGACACAGAGCATATGACAGTGTATGATCCGTATGACACAGAGCATATGACAGTGTATGATCCGTATGACACAGAGCATATGACAGCGTATGATCCGTATGACACAAAGCATGTAACTGCGTATGACACAGAGCATATGACAGTGTATAATCCATATGACACAGAGCATATGACAGCATATGATCCGTTTGAAACAAAGCATGTAACTGCGTATGATCCGTTTCACACAGAGCATGTAATAGCATATGATCCGTATGACACAAAGCATGTAACTGCGTATGACACAGAGCATATGACAGCGTATGATCCGTATGACACAGAGCATATGACAGTGTATGATCCGTATGTCACAGAGCATATGACAGCGTATGATCCGTATGTCACAGAGCATATGACAGTGTATGATCCGTATGTCACAGAGCATATGACAGTGTATGATCCGTATGTCACAGAGCATATGACAGCGTATGATCCGTATGACACAGAGCATATGACAGTGTATGATCCGTATGTCACAGAGCATATGACAGCGTATGATCCGTATGTCACAGAGCATATGACAGCGTATGATCCGTATGACACAGAGCATATGACAGCGTATGATCCGTATGACACAGAGCATATGACAGCGTATGATCCGTATGTCACAGAGCATATGACAGCGTATGATCCGTATGTCATATGGTTTTGTTTCTGTAATTTCACGCAGTGGCACTTCACACAGAGGTTAAGCCACTGGCTTTCAGTTATTCACTTGCACGCATGACAGCTCACAGTGCACTCTGAGAAGGTGGGTGGATGGGTGGGTGGGTGTGTGTGTGTGAGATGAATGGAAGGCTCAGGCTGTTATGAGAACGGTGTGTTTGCACAAAAGCCCCGTGCTCCGCTCCACGCTAAGAGCAAGGCTTCAGAGACACCGCGTACATAAGTGATGCTTAACATTATCAGAGTGTTGAGTAAGTGGGCAGGCAGGAGAAGGAGCAGAAATATAATCCCTTTGGATGAGACTGTGTGCTGTATTGGTCGAGTTATGTCTCTACTGTGTGACTGTAGGCTGGACGGAGCAGACAGGCAGAGACGATACTAGAGCGCTATGGTACTGTACGTGCAGTGAGTGCACACGGCTGGTGGTTCTTTGTCTGTTGGTACAATACGAGTGAGAAGTTTGCAGGCTTTTTGCTCCAGTTGTTCTTTTGAACTCATGTGCACGTACTGTACAGTATGGTGGCGTTTTGTGTTTTGACAACCGTTCCTCACGGTTCAGTAGAGGTAGAAAATGAGAGTGCTTTTGGCAAGAAGTCATTACTGTTGTCATTTTGAGTTTGTTTTTGAACGCATCTGAAATGCATGTATTTGCTTCAGTGTACACACTGACATTCATTATCAAGCGCGCAATTGTAACAGAGAATGGAGGAATCAGTGCAGTGATAGATGTTTACCTTGTCCTCTGAGGTAGTCGCGTGTGTGTGTCTCCGTCCTCTACCTCACAGCACTGTCAGCATAGATAGCCAGGTGGAACACTCCCTCCCAGGTAGAGTGAAGGAGGACGAGAGAGCGAAAGAAAAGGACCTGAAGCCGCTGAGGCGGTTTCTGGCTGTGTGTGACGGGTAAGATGGTGTAGTTAAGTCCTCAGGGTGTGTAAGGATCCAGGCTGGAGTAGAGAGATCACTGTTCTGCTCTCTGGCTGTGCTGCGCTCTCCTCTCCTTCTCCCACTCTCACTCGCTCCGTCTCGGAGCACTAATAGCCCTTCCTACTCACCTCGCCCACCCTCCCTCCCTTCTCTGGCAGCATGTCTCTCACACTTTCTATTTCTCTCTGTATCATCCTTTCGCGCTCAACATTTTCCCTCTCTCTCTCACTCTTCTCTCTTCTCTCTCTATCAACCCCCTCTCTTTCCCTATTCTCTCTTCCCCTCTCTACATCTCCTCTTTCCTCTGATTGGTCTCATGTAACAGGTCCCTCATTTCATCCTTTCATTAGCTTTGAGCTGTCTTTAGTTCAGTGTAGTATTGTGTCTAGTGTAGGGGTATTCAAGTAGATTTAGCCTGGGGGCGATTTTTGTTGGAGCGGATGGTCGGGGGCCGGAACATTATTATTATATTAATATAATTATATTATAATTATTATAATTATTATCATGTACACTGTAATTATATAATGTACACTGAAAATTGACCATAACTAAGCCCAAGAAATTGTATTTGAAAATAACAATTTAATTCCTTGATTACATTGAGACACGATCACGTCTCTTTTTTGGGGGGGGGGATAATTTTAAGTTTCCTAAATTAAAATAGTTTTTTGTTGAAATCTTGATGATTTTACAGTATATATATTTTTTGCCCCAAAAAATATTCAGTCGTGGGCCAGTTTTGGGAGGTCTGTAGCCCACTGCTCTTGTGTGTCTGTGGCCTAAGTGGCACTAGCTCCACAGACAGACATGACACCTATCAAGCCTGTGTTGTTCAGTAATGGCTATTTTCTCCACGTAAGCTCTGGAACACAGTCATTAGGATTCACATTCCACAGATTGGCCCGGTTTCAGTACTGAAATTGGGATGTCAATGTCAGGCAGAGGATAATGATGTCATATTTTGGCAGGAAATGGACAAATTAAAGAGGAGCTGTCTCTGTCTCAACTCCGAGGCTTCAGAGCACATACTGTTTTCTTCAGAGGGTGTTTTCCACTGGTGCCGGTGTCACTAGATTGAAGGAAGACATCTCGGAATTGTGCCAAAGGTCGATTTTTTATTATTTTTTCAAAATGATCTGTCGCTTTCTTTCTCCCCCCTCCCCCTCTCTCTCACTCTTTGTATCTTTCTCCCTCTCTTTGTCGCCATGCCAGTCTGTGTGTTTGCACTCTCTAGAAGACCGGGCTCGGCAACTGTGGCGAGTGTAATGGTACTTGAACCCTAGGAGACTTTTGGCCAATCATCGGTTGTTATACACCTGTCTGATAGGACAGACATAATTACCCTCAATCCATTAGTCACACTAGCCTGGTTGCCAGATCTGACTGTTTTATCTAACTCTTTTGTTGATTTGAATGCCAAATGCCACTGTGAATGACAATGGAGTTGGCTAATTTATGAAGAATATCTGGCAACATGACCAGGTTGCAGCCTGTAGGGAATATACAGCTCTGGAAAAAATTTGAGAGACCACTGCAAAATGATCAGTTTCTATGGTTGTACTATTTATAGGTATGTTTTGGGGTATAATTTACATTTTTGTTTTATTTTATAAACTACTGACAACATTTCACCCTAATTAAAAATAAAAGTATTGTCATTTAGAACATTTATTTGCAGTAAATGACAACTGGTCAAAATAAGAAAAGATGCAGTGTTGTCAGACCTCGAATAATGCAAAGAAAATAAGTTCATATTCATTTTTAAACAACACAATACTAATGTTTTAACTTAGGAAGAGTTCAGAAATCAATTGCGTCTTGGCATGCTCTCCACCAGTCTTTCACATTGATGTTGGGTGATTTTATGCCACTCCTGGGCGTAAAAATTCAAGCAGCTCAGCTTTGTTTGATGGCGTGTGACCATCCATCTTCCTCTTGATCACATTCCAGAGGTTTTCAATGGTGTTCAGGTCTGGAGATTGGGCTGGCCATGACAGGGTCTTGATCTGGTAGTCCTCCATCCACACCTTGATTGAGGTGGCTGTGTGGCATGGAGCATTGTACTGCTGGAAAAAAAACGATTCCAGCCTTGCTGAAGCACCTCCAAGATCATCACGATCTTCCACCAAATTTCACAGTGGGTGCGTGACACTGTGGCTTGTAGGCCTCTCCAGGTCTCACTTCAGGCAGATTTGTCTTTGTGAAGGACGCATGAATTAAGCCACGTTCAAGGTTGTCCTGGAAGAAAACTTGCTTCTGACAATGTTCCCGACCCTGAGGATTGCTTTTTCCAGCAGGACAATGCTCCATGCCACAAGTTTTGTGGACTACTAATGACCATCAGCAGGATCACAGCGTGGAGAAGCCTAATTACCGTGACTAAACGGTCACGTGGAATTTGACTGCCATCATGATTCGTGACTACCGGTGTGGCATTTAATACGGTCACAATAACAGCCCGTGTCACATCTGGAGGAAACCTGGCATCATCCCTACAGTGAAGCATGGTGGTGGCAGCATCATGCTGCGGGGATGTTTTGAACGGAGCAAAGTACAGAGATATTCTTGATGAAAACCTGCTCCAGTGTGCTCAGGACCTCAGACTAGGGTGAAGGTTCACCTTTCAACAGGAAAACACACTAAGCACACAGCCAAGATAACACAGGAGTGGCTTTGGGACATGTCTCTGAATGTCCTTGAGTGGACCAGCCAGAGCCCGGACTTGAACCCGATCTAACATCTTTGGAGAGACCTGAAAATAGCTGTGCAGGAACGCCCCCCACCCATCCCGACAGAGCTTGAGAGGATGTGCAGAGAAGAATGGGAGAAACTCCCCAATAGCAGTGTGCCAAGCTTGTAGCATCCTACCCAAGAAGACTGCAAACATTGCAAACACACATACTCTAGGGCTGCACGATATGTGCAGAAAATCAAATTGCACATTTTTTTTTGCCTAATATTGTGTTGGCCATTTCACTTGCGATATAGATCAAAACACTTGGTCATCTGTTGGAATCATAGAAATCTAATTATTTATATTAAGAAACAAAGTGAAAAGCAGCATCGTTCTTGCTTTGTACAATCCCTTGACTGCATTTGACCTGACAGAACAGCATGCAAACTAACAAATGGAGGAAGCTACAAAAACAGATAAATGAGTGTTCTGTCAATCACCGCATTCTTATCGGCAGACTCAACAGCCTTGGTTTCTCAAATGACTGCCTCGCCTGGTTCACCAACTACTTCTCAGATAGAGTTCAGTGTGTCAAATTGGAGGGCCTGTTGTCCGTACCTCTGGCAGTCTCTATGGGGGTGCCACAGGGTTCAATTCTTGGGCCGACTCTTTTCTCTTTATACATCAATTATTGTCGCTCTTGCTGCTGGTGATTCTCTGATCCACCTCTACACAGACAACATCATTCTGTAAAGTTCTGGCCCTTCTTTGGATATTGTGTTAGCAATCCTCCAGAATAGCTTCAACGCCATACAACACTCCTTCCATGGCCTCCAACTGCTCTTAAATGCAAGTAAAACTAAATGCATGCTCTTCAACCGATCGCTGCCCGCATCCGCCTGCCCGTCTAGTATCACTGACTATCCTACCGATCCTTGACTTCAGCAGTCATTTACAAAATAGCCTTCAACACTCTACTCAGCAAATTGGATGCAGTCTATCACTGCGACCTGTATGCTCTCGCTGGCTGGCCCTCACTTCATACTCATTGCCAAACCCACTGGTTCCAGGTCATCTATACGTCTTTGCTAGGTAAAGCCCTGCCTTATCTCAGCTCACTGGTCACCTTAGCAGCACCAACCCATAGCACGCGCTCCAGCAGGTATATTTCACTGGTCATCCCCAAAGCCAATTCCTCATTTGGCCGCCTTTCCTTCCAGTTCTCTGCTGCCAATGACTGGAACGAATTGCAATAATCACTGAAGCTGGAGACTCATATCTCCCTCACTAACTTTAAGCATCAGCTGTCAGAGCAGCTTACCGATCATTGCACCTTTACATAGCCCATCTGTGAATAGCCCACCCAACTACCTCATCCCCATATGGTTATTTATGTTTTTGCTCATTTGCACCCCAGTATCTCTACTTGCACATCTATCACTCCAGTGTTTAATTGTTAAATTGTAATTATTTCACCACGGCCTATTTATTGCCTACCTCCCTAATCTTACTACATTTGCACACACTGTATATAGACTTTTCTACTGTGTTATTGACTGTCGGTTTGTTTATCCCATGTGTAACTCTGTTGTTTACGTTGCACTGTTTTGCTCTATCTTGGCCAGGTCGCAGTTGTAAATGAGAACTTGTTCTCAACTAGCCTACCTGGTTAAGTAAAGGTGAAATAAAAATACATTCTGAGTGGCATTTCAAAACTATTGCATGCAATATGGATCCCTTGCGATTTTTATGTGAATTGGATGAATTGTGCAGCCCTAACACCCATAAATGTTTGATGCAGCTACTAATATTGCTACCCCATATCCAACCCTGTCCCCTGATGCCACTACAGGCTGCTGTTTGCTTGGGTTTCTCTACCTTTTCCCTATTTCAGGTGTGTATGTGTGCATGTGCATTACCAATCAGCAGTAGGGACTGCTGGGAGAGAGTGTGATGAGAGGGCGTAGCTGTGCCAGAGCCTGTCACTGCTGACCAGTCCACTGTGCACTCGCTGTGGGTCTAGATCAGTGTGTGTGTGTGTCCAGTTCCAGCCATATTCACTATGTGTGTCGTGGCTGTAGATCAGTGCACCATGGCAAGAGATAATGGGGCAGAAACAGCCGGTCAGGGGCTCAGTGTTTAGTCTGCAACTGTAGGAGAAAGAAAGATAGAGCGAGGGATGAGGTGAGTGAGCAGTCAGTGACTGGGAAGCTGGGAGCTAGCCTGTGGGCTTTCACCTGATCAAACTCGAGTAACTGACACAAGAATTTAAAATTCCAAAAACAATGAATTCAGCAGTATTGATTTTGTTATGTTTGAGCAAAATAACACGTTAGCCATGGCAAAATGCATAGAATTGTAGGAAATTTGCTTTAAAACTGCAAGATTGTATCTCAGCGCCATGACAAAATGTATAGAATTGTTGGAAATTTGCTCTAAAACTTCAAAAATGTCTCTCAGCTCTGTGGAGAAATGTGTGGAACTGCAGGAAATCATCTTAAAATCCGCATCCATTGCCACCACGCCACCTGCCACGCCCACCACATAAGCCCCCTTTTTATGTTTTATTTTGACTTTGTTTTTATTGAGGAACACAAAGAAAGTATAAAGTAAAATAAAAACAATAAAGATCTGGCAGTTACAGCGCACATCATACATTCATCAGATTAGTTACATTGACATCATCTTTGAACGAGGCAATTTTCACGTACGAAACCCGTTTTTCCCAGTATTCCTGACCTCTCTCCTCTTGAGTTCTTCAAGCAAAGATCATACGCTCCTTGTGGTGTATTTCTTTAATAACATCTATTCATTATGTCACAGTCTTTTTGTAGCCATTTCCTAGTGATAGCCTTTTTACTGGCTGCCAGTAGGACCTTCAAAAGGTACTTTTCTCTAGTGTGTTATCAGGTATTTCACCATAGTACAAAGAAATGAATGTTTGTTATATGTCAAATCCCATTATTTTTCCAATGTTAGATCTTATTTCTCCCCAGTAAGTTTCAATTGCGGGGCAGGACCAAAAGATATGGGAGTAATCCGCCCTTGATAGCCCACATACTCTCCAACAAGGGTGTAGGGAGCCAGTCTGTTTTGATTTCAGTTTAGGTGTTCTGAAGACCGTATAATATTCTTCCAACAGAATTCTCTCCATGACCTTGGAGCTTTGTTGAGTCTCTAATATGTTCAACCATGTTTTATCAGTTATTTCAATGTCAAGTTCCTCCTCCCATTTCTTTTTAAATATCGTTTGTAGAATGTTTCTTTGAGGATTGAATCCCCAAGTAAAGATTTGAAACAGTTTTTTTTGTTACTCCCCAAGTTGTATGCATTAGTGAATACTTGGATACACTTTGAGGTGTTCGAGGGTCAAACACTTTTATCTCCCTGAACTTCTTAAGGTATAGGGGGCAGCATTTTCACTTTTGGATAAATAGTGTGCCCAATTTCAACTTCCTGCTACTCATGCCAAGAATATAAGATATGCATATTATTAGTAGATTTTATCGATTATTTACTTTCAAAAATACCTAAAGTTCTATTACAAAAGTAGTTTGAAATGTTTTGGCAAAGTTTACAGGTAACTTTTGAAATATTTTGTAGTGACGTTGCGCAAATTGGAAGCTGTTTTTTCTGGATCAAACGCGCCAAATAAATGGACATTTTGGATATATATGGACGGAATTCATCGAACAAAAGGACCAATTATGATGTTTATGGGACATATTGGAGTGCCACCAAAAGAAGCTCGTCAAAGGTAAGGCATGATTTATATTTTATTTCTGCGTTTTGTGTAGCGCCTGCAGGGTTGAAATATGCTACTCTCTTTGTTTACTATTGTGCTATCATCAGATAATAGCTTCTTATGCTTTCGCCGAAAAGCCTTTTTAAAATCTGACATGTTGGTTGGATTCACAACGAGTGTAGCTTTAATTTAGTATCTTACATGTGTGATTTAAAGAAAGGTTTTTATCCAATCTTAGTGGTAGAATTGAAACAATCAAATGAACGTCCTGCCGAGGTTACTGTATTTGTTCCAGCCACTGCCCGTAGAAATCCCGCCTTTCATGAACGTTTGATTTTTATATCATTTTATTTGAATTTGCTGCGCTGCATTTTCCCTGGCTTTTGGCCAAGTGGGACGCTTGCGTCCCCTATCCTAGAGAGGTTAGTAACTGCGGGATTTCTACGGGCAGTGGCTGGAACAAATACTGTAACCTCGGCAGGACGTTCATTTGATTGTTTCAATTCTACCACTAAGATCCGCAGGAAGTGAATTCCACCTGTCCAGGTCATCATATATTTTCTTGTCGATGTGATCGTAATTCATGTCATATGGTTTGGGTGTATCTTTTGGTAGGTTTACTACATTTAATGGATGAAGAGGTCCAGTGGAAGTTCTACCTACTCTCTTCAGCTCTTCCTGTGAGGTATAATTATATACTAGGGCTTGGGTCTTGTGTACGTTAAGCACATATCCTGGATATTTTCCAAATGTTTGTAAAACATCCATCAATCTAGGTACACTTGAGCCTGGGTCTTTAAGGAGTAACAGAACGCCATCAGCATACATGCATATCTTATGTCCACTGCCTCTTATTGTTATTCCCTCTGAAGATGTCCTGTCTTATTGCCTGTGCTAATGGCTCGATGTACAAGAAGAGCGTGGGTGAAAGATTACAGCCTTGTCTTGCCCCTCGCTCTAATTTTATTGTTTGTGACAAATGTCCATTTATCTTTATTCTAGCGGTCGGACATGAATACAGTGTTTTGATGCACTGTATCACTTCTTGTTGAAACCAAATCTTTCCATACCTTGGAATAGATAATCCCATCCCACTGAAACAAATGCCTTTTCTGCATCTAGACTGATTAATGTAGCACTTGTATAGCACTTCGTTTGGCTGTTATTGATGCATATAGTTTATAATCCGTGTTAAGAATTGCAATAGGTCTATAGGAACTGCATTCCTTCTTATCTTTACACTCTTTTGGGATTACAGGTATGATAGCTTCTCTCCACGATGGTGGTAAGGCCTGTAGTAGAGGTGTTAGTTGCTCTTTGAAGGCTTTGAACCATTCTGAAGGGAGATGGAGATTTCTTTGCTTTTAGATGAGATATTGCATTGTTAATTTCCTCAGTAGTTATTTCTGAAGTAAGTGTATCATTTTGCTCTGTGCCAATCGAGGAGAGATCAAGGGAGTTTAAAAAAATGCTCTATTGTCTGTGTATCTGCCTTCTCTGGTTGCTTGTACAGATTTGTGTAATATGATTCAAATGCATTCTGTATCTCATCCAATTTGCATGTAATCTTCTTTGTTTTGGGCTCTTTTATTTTGAAAATTATATTCTGTGCTTGTTGTTTCCTGAGTCTCTCTGCTAGTAATTATGTTGCCTTTTGAGCCTGCTTCATAATATCATTGCTTCAGGAACCTTAGATTGTTCTCTACTTCTTCACTATACATCTGGTCAATTTCCTGTTTTACCATTTGGAATCTCCCGTAATATAAGAGTGTTATATAAGAATATAAATCGTTCCAAGTTTCTTAATGTTTCCTGTAATTTCAGCAGTTTCTGTGCTTTAATCTTTTTCTTGAGAGATGATGTGGCGATGATCTTCCCTCTAATAACCGCCGTAGCTGCATCGCACAATGTAGCAGGAGATACATCCCCGTTATCGTTATTCTCCAGATAGACGTCCAATTCTGTCTTTATTGATTCCTTGAATGCTGGATCATTCAGCATGCTTGTATTAAGCCTCCATATAGTATTTATTGGTTTGCTATCAAGGTGTAGAGTAAGGTAAACTATGATCTGATAAGTCGCTCTGGCCCGATCCTACAATCCTTAAGCCTGTGTCGATCTGCATTGTACATGAAAATGTATGGCTGAGTAAATAGTATATTCCCTATCTGTCATGTGAATGTCACGCCATACATCAAGCATTCCTGAATCCTGTAATATCCTATCTCACTTTTTAGCAACTAGGCTAATTTTCCTATTTTGATTTGTGCCGTGCGATTTTTGAGTTTAAAATCATGTTAAATTCCCCTCAGATAAGCGTGCCAGAGGTTTCTGTGGCAATTAAATCAAACACCTTCTCGTAGAAGACCATGTCACTCCCTGGGGGCGTGTATACATTAAATAATGTAACTTCCTTGTTATCCAGTTTACATTTAACAGCTATACATCTACCCTCCTTGTCTTTTATTTCTGATATGAACTCAAAATAAACTGAATTTGGGATCAAGATTACAACTCCCCTTCTATCCATTTTGTAAGAAGTAAAAAAAAAATCCTATATCCCATTTTCTTGAGTTTCTCATGTTCAGGTGTGGATAAATGAGTTTCCTGACAGAGTAGTATGTCACCTCTCTCCCGTTTCATCTTTGCTATGACCTTACTTCTCTTGATGTCACTCCCCAGTCCGTTTACATTGAGACTTATGACCTTAAATTCCCTAATGATGCATCGATATAAAAAACAAACACCTGTGCACCATAACTGCCAGCTTAACGTTAAAAAAGTCGACCAAAGTGGAAAAATCTAAACCCTTTTTTGACAGACACACAAATGTGTACACACACACCCCAGCATTACTCCGTTCTGAATCATTAAACCTCACTGAGGTCACATCACTGGCAACAACACGGATTACCCCTGTGATGACCTCATTGACTGACCCTCTTTGATGACCTCACCCAGTCTGCCTGTTTACTGATGACGGACAGGATTGCAGAGTGTTCTTATATTATGTCACTCTGTGTTAATCACAGTACCTCATGTCCCTTTGACCTCTGAGTGTCTTTTCTCTCCTTCGTTTCATCCCTCTCTTCTCCCCCTCACTCATGGCCCCATACTGAGAGAGCTGATTTTAGTGTGTTCTGCGTGTGGTCATCTGAGTTCAGGGGTCATCCGGTAGAAGGCTGTAGCTGCAGCTGGCTGGCTGTGTCTCCGCACATGCATATATTTGGCCAAGCTGAACACAGTTGAAATCTCTTCACTGAAAGGCATGTGAAACAAAATTGTGTATTTCCCTCTTAATAAAACATGGAGATAGTGTGATAATCTGGCTGGTGAGATCTAATGCACTAGGCCCCTCTTTAGACCCTGGAGCTGGAGCCTCCTGTCTCTTCCTGTTGTTCACTGTCCCACTGGGAGGGTGTCCAAGCCACCCCTCACACACACACACTTCCTGTTGCTGTGGAGAGAGCATGTGTTTATGTGTTGCTGTCTGAGGGGTGTTGGGAAGCCATGGGAAAGGACTGAGTGCCAAGAAACACTGGGGATGACCTTCAAGCAGTGCGGAGGTCACATGTACACACACAAACACACATACGTGCTCTGCTGGGCAAAGAAACATCTAAACATCTCTATCTTATTCCTCTTTGTCTATTTCACACCTCTGCTTTGGCAGCAAATTCACACTGAGGTTTATGTTAGCAGTTACACACAAACAAGTGTGGAAACGGGTTCTGTGTCGTCCCTGTGTCCCTGGTGTCCAGATATAATGACTACAGAGCTATTTTAGCTCTCCACTCTGAAACTGGTTCTCAGAAACCTAGGTTAAAAAATAGCCATTAGGAGAGAGGCTCCAACTGTACCCAGTCCCTGTCTAGTCTCTCTCTGCCCTTTCTCTTCCCTAATCCTTGTGTCCCCTTGTGTGGATTGTTTTGGCGTTCCCGGCCCTTTGACTAACAAACACATTCTCTATCCTCTCGTCCATCTGACAGTGAGACAATAGAAGGGAAGCTCTGTGTATGGAACCAATGAGAACTCATGGTACAGTTGCTACAGTCTGTCCAATCACAGGCGGGCAGAGACAACAATGATCATTTGCCTCTCGTCGTTAAACAGTGCACTAGTTTTAACCCTTTCTCTGGTCAACAGAAGGAAAAATGGGTTTTTATCTGAGTGAGTGTGACACTGTCACAATAATGACTCTGACTGCGCCAGTGTTAGAGCTATTCTCTTCAGCTTTATCTATGCACTTAAAACCGTGGGCTGTGATTTGTCTTTGCCAGTCATCCACACTGACATTTACTGGATGCTTTATGGTAGCATTGACTCTCTCTCTCTAAATGGCTTTCACACCTGTAGTACTGTAGTAGTAGCCTACACGCTCACTGTCACGCTGTGGTGTCCTGGATGGTTGCATTTTCTCTGGAAATGTGGACAATCCAATGTCATTTCACGCTCTCTGTCATCGCTATTGATGTTACTTGCAGGCTTCCTCCTTTCCCTTTGAAAGTGAAACGAGGAATCATCGTTGCTCCTGCTGCATTGTGTTCTTGTGAAGGCCTTTTTTAAGAGGTTCACATATTGATGGAGCCAGAGAGCTGATGCATATATAGCAGAAGTGAATTTAGATAGCCTTCCAATTTGTGCTAAATAAGCTATCCCAAGAAATTGTCTCCTCACTCTCTCGCTCTCTCTTTCTCATTCCTCCCTTCTAATTTAAAAGTGGAGGTTCTCAGGACAAGAACAATCTCTCTCTCTATTTGTCGCCGCCTTATCAGCTGTGAAGTGAATTGCAGGTTTTTGTGAAATTGTTTCAGCATCCTCTCCCCTCCTAGCGAGCTTCCAGTCAGCCATATTGAATCACAGCTAATGTTTCTTATCAGAAGTCCCTTTCTCCCATTGTAATGGCTAAATTGTGTTTCCAGGTTGACAGTTGGAGTTATTTTCAGTGTATTGCCTCCGTTTCCCAAGCTGTGTTGAGAAGTGTCTGCTCAGTGCTGATAAATATGGCCGACGATGAGGCAGGCTGATTGATGTGGAACCAGTAGCCTCCACTGCCTGTGAGGTAACAGCTGCCCAGAGCAATGGCACACCACAGACCCAGTTCCCAGTGTAGAAGCACCACAAGAAGCCAACAACATGCACGTCATGGTGCCCGCAGTGCCATGTCAATGCTTAAGAGCCCACTGAGGACCTTGCTAGCCGTCACTACCTGGCCAGTGGCCAAGCTGGAAAGGCTTGAAATACAGCATTTTCTAACCAGCATTTCTCAACAACAAATTAGAAATCCCTTAGCCTACCTGGGCCATAGCCTTTTGTGGGCCCTAAGCCCCCATTTATTTGGGGTACGGAAATGTTTTGCCTGGAAGGTGCCCCCCCCCCCTTCGCTGTGGCGGTCCTCATCAGAGCCAGTTTCATCATAGCGCTTAATGGTTTTTGCGAATGCACTTGAAGAAACGTTCAAAGTTCTTGACATTTCCCAGATTGACTGACCTTCATGTCTTAAATGAATGATGGACTGTCATTTCTCTTTGCTTATTGGAGCTGTTCCTGCCATAATATGGGCTATCTCCTGTATACCACCCCTACCTTGTCTCAACACAACTGATTGGCTCAAACGCATTAAGAAGGAATTAAATTCCACAAATGAACTTTTAACAAGGCACACCTGTTAATTGAAATGCATTTCAGGTGACTACCTCAAGAAGCTGGTTGAGAGAATGTCAAGAGTGTGCAAAGCTGTCATCAAGGCAAAGGATTTGTTTCACACTTTGTTTTTTGTTTTTTGGGTTACTACATGATTCCAGATGTGTTATTTCATAGTTTAGATGTCTTCACTATTATTCTACAATGTAGTAAAAATAAAAAATAAACTCGAATGATTAGGTGTGTCCAAACTTTTGACTGATACTGTAATATATATTTACAAAACAATATATGGGGGATTGGAAGTGATTCAGACAATTACATTGATGGAAGATGCAATACTAAAGCTGATCTACCCCCTAAAAAAAAGTGTGTGTATATATATATATATATACAGTTGAAGTCAGAAGTTTACATACACTTAGGTTGGAGTCGTTAAAACTTGTTTTTCAACCACTCCACAAATGTCTTGTTAACAAACTACAGTTTTGGCAAGTTGGTTAGGACATCTACTTTGTGCATGACACAAGTAATTTTTCCAACAATTGTTTACAGACAGATTATTTCACTTATAACTCACTGTATCACAGGCTAATTGACATCATTTGAGTCAATTGGAGGTGTAGCTGTAGATGTATTTCAAGGCCTACCTTCAAACTCAATGCCTCTTTGCTTGACATCATGGGAAAATCAAAAGAAATCAGACAGAAAAAAATGTGTAGACCTCCACAAGTCTGGTTCATCCTTGGGATCAATTTCCAAATGCCTGAAGGTACCACGGTCATCTGTACAAACAATAGTACGCAAGTATAAACACCATGGGACCACACAGTTGTCATACCGCTCGGGAAGGAGATGCGTTCTGTTTCCTAGGGATGAACGTACTCTGGTGCGAAAAGTGCAAATCAATCCCAGAACAACAGCAAATGACAGTGTGAAGATGCTGGAGGGAACCGGTACGAAAGTATCTATATTCACAGTAAAACAAGTCCTATATCGACATAACCTGAAAGGCCACTCAGCAAGGAAACCGACATAAGAAAGCCATACTACGGTTTGCAACTGCACATGGGGAGAAAGATCGTACTTTTTGGAGAAATGTCCTCTGGTCTGATGAAACAAAAATAGAACTGTTTGGCCATATTGACCATCGTTATGTTTGGAGGAAAAAGGGAATGCTTGCAAGCCGAAAAACACCATCCCAACCGTGAAGCACGGGGGTGGCAGCATCATGTTGTGGGGGTGCTTTGCTGCAGGAGGGACTCGTGCACTTCACAAAATAGATGGCATCATGAGGATGGAAATTATGTGGATATATTGAAGCAACATCTCAAGATATCAGTCAGGAAGTTAAAGCTTGGTTGTATATTGGACTTCCAAATGGACAATGACCCCAAGCATACTTCCAAAGTTGTGGCAAAATGGCTTAAGGACAACAATGTCAAGGTATTGGAGTGGCCATCACGAAGCCCTGACCTCAATCCTCTAGAAAATTTGTGGGCAGAACTGAAAAAGTGTGTGCGAGCAAGGAGGCCTACAAACCTGACTCAGTTACACCAGCTCTGTCAGGAGGAATGAGCCAAAATTCACCCAACATATAATGGGAAGCTTGTGGAAGGCTACCCGGAATGTTTGACCAGAGTTAAACAATTTAAAGGCAATTCTACCAAATACTAATTGAGTGTATGTAACTTCTGACCCACTGGGAATGTGATGAAAGAAATAAAAGCTGAAATAAAATTGTCTCTTTACTTTTATTCTGACATTTCACATTCTTAAAATAAAGTGGTGATCCTAACTGACCTAAGACAGGGAATTTTGACTTGGATTAAATGTCAGGAATTGTGAAAAACTGAGTTTAAATGTATTTGGCTAAGGTGTATGTAAACTTCCAACTTCAACTGTATATACATACATATACACACAAATATATATATATACATAAATATACAGTACCAGTCAAAAGTTTGGACACCTACTCATTCAAGGGTTTTTCTTTTTTTAAACATTTTTTTTTACATTGTAGAATAATAGTGAAGACATCTAAACTATGAAATAACACATGGAATCAAGTGGTAACCAAAAAAGTCTTAATCAAAATATATTTTAGATTTTTCAAATAGCCACCCTTTTCCTTTGACAGCTTTGCACACTCTTGGCATTCTCTCAACCAGCTTCACCTGGAATGCTTTTCTAACAGTCTTGTAGGAGTTCCCATATAAGATGAGCACTTGTTGGCTGGTATTCTTTCACTTTGCAGTCCGACTCATCCCAAACCTTCTCAATTTGGTTAAGGTTGGGAGATTGTGGAGGACAGGTTATCTGATGCAGCACTCCATCACTCTCCTTCTTGGTAAAATAGCCCTTACACAGCCTGTAGGTGTGTTGGGTCATTGTCCTATTGAAAAACAAATGATAGTCCCACTAAGCGTAAACCAGATGGGATGGCATATCGCTGCAGAATACTGTGGTAGCCATGTTGGTTAAGTGTGCCTTGAATTCTAAATAAATCACAGTGTCACCAGCAAAGCACCCCCACACCATAACACCTCCTCCTCCATGCTTTACGGTGGGAAATACACTTGCGGAGGTCATCCGTTCACCCACACCACGTCTCACAAAGACACAGTGATTGGAACCAAAAATCTCAAATTTGGACTCCAGACAAAAGGACAGATTCCCACCAGTCTATTGTCCATTGCTGATGTTTCTTGGCCCAAGCAAGTCTATTCTTCTTATTGGTGTCCTTTAGTAGTGGTTTCTTTGCAGCAATTCGACCATGAAGGCCTGATTCACACAGTCTCCTCTGAACAGTTGATGTTGAGATGTGTCTGTTACTTGAACTCTGTGAAGCATTTATTTGGGCTGGTAATTCTAATGAATGATCCTCTGCAGCAGAGGTAACTTTAACTTCATCATAGTGCTTGATGGTTTTTGCGACTGTACTTGAAGAAACTTTAGAAGTTATAGAAATGTCCCGTATTGACTGACCTTCATGTCTTAAAGTAATGATGGACTGTCATTTCTCTTTGCTTATTTGAGCTGTTCTTGCCATAATATGGACTCGGTCTTTTACCAAATAGGGCCATTTTCTGTATACCACCCCTACCTTGTCACAACACAACTGATTGGCTCAAACGCATTAAGAAGGAAAGAAATTCCACAAAATAACTTTTTAACAAGGCAAACCTGTTAATTGAAATGCATTCCAGGTGACTACCTCATGAAGCTGGTTGAGAGAATGCAAAGAGTGTGCAACGCTGTCGTCAAGGCAAAGGGTGGCTACTTTGTAGAATCTCAAATATATAAAATACACTTTTGGTACTACATTCCATATGTGTTATTTCATCGTTTGATGTCTTCACTATTATTCTACATTGTAGAAAATAGGAAAAATAAGGAAAAAACGTTGAATGGGTAGGTGTGTCCAAACCTTTGACTGGTACTGTACATACATATGCATACATATAAATCACATATATCGTTTTAAAATGTGTTCCTTTATTATTTTCTCCTAACCTTACCATCCCTCCCCTAATTGGAGTAAACTAATGGAGAACAACACTTAGGCTTCTACTTCCAGCTTATACATACTATATACATTTTAAGGACGCAATCTATATTTAGTTTGTTTTTACTCCTGTCCTTCTTCTACCCTCAACCTCTCCAATCTATGTCTGATGTCCATTCAGTTTTATATCTATTTGCCATATATTTTTTATTTGTGCTGTTTTACAAATGTTCTTAACGTGTATACATTTTACGGACTATATTTTACATGAGTTATCTTGTTGTTATTGGTCCCAACCTTCAGCTCCATTCAACCCCTCCCACCTACCTCTTAACACCATCTATATTTGATTCATATTTGCCATGTATTTTCCAACAGTGCTGTGATGTTTCACAAAAGTTCGCAATCTTTCTATTCTCGTAGTTTCTACAGATTGTAAAATGTTTTGTTGTTGCTAAAAGTATTTTTAGGTTATTGATCAATTGACTATCACTTTTCAGATCACCCAGTAGTGCTATCTGCAGAGTTAGCTCTAGGTAAATGTTGCAATTCTTCAGCCATTCCTGGACCTGTGACCAAAAACAAGCTGCATTTGGACAGTACCAAAATAAATGACTCTGTTGGTAAGTTAGTTTACCCAGCTAATTGAGTGACTGACATAACAAGATGGAAATCGCTGATGCACAACCAAATTTCTAAATTGCACCTTGTGTATTCTAATATTCTAACGCTCGACAGTACGATGAAACCCTGACTTAGTCCCCCCCCCCCTCCCAAATGTAATAATATATACTTATTTTTGGGGGGTGGTCAACTGCCTATGACGCTTATGCCTAGGGCTGGCCCTGGGGGCTGCCCCACACACACTTCTTGCCTGAAACACATGCGCGCACACACACACACACACACACACACACACACACACACACACAGGGCCCGGCATACTATGGATTTGTATTTTAGTTGTGTCTGTGAGTGGATTGTCTTTGGATTAGATATTCTGCTGTCCAATCTCTTCTCCCTGGCCAGTCTGCTAACTGACTTCTCACACTGGGGAGCACAGCGCTCAGCGCAGAGCAGGGAGTCTAGACAAACAGACAATTAATAACACCTGAAATAGCTTTTATATCTGCCTGCCTGCTCTCTCCTTTTGGACTGAAATGGTAGCATAAGCTTTGCCCACCTTTGTCGCTGGTTCACATGAACTTTTGTAGCGGGGTTTTGAAATATACAACTGTATATTGTTTTTTAACACAATGGGTTGTAGAAGGGACTGAAGGTGTTTGTGTGGGTCTTAATGAGTCTTAATGAATGTTACCGAGGGGTTAATTGGATCAACTCATCTGCATAGAACATCTGGCTGACACACACACTAATATACACACGCGTGTTTAAAAGTCCTCATGTACTGCTACTTTTCCTATTGACTGCAGTTCCACCTGTTTTCGATGTAAACAGCTGTGTGCTTCTTCCTGTCGTGTTTTCCCCTTTACTTTCACTCTCCTCTCGCTTCCTCTCTTCTCAAATCAATACTGTAGAGGACTGTATTGTAGGAGGCTGTGGTTTTCTATCGAAATGAACAATAAATCACGCTGAATGTCATATTGTCAAATGTCGGAGGGTGTTTTTCTAGATCTCAGGCAAATGCGCGCACACACACACACACACACACACACACACACACACACACACACACACACACACACACACACACACACACACACCCTCTAACACCCTGTTCTCCTGTCTCTCTCTGCAGACTACCTGTCCCAGGGGGTGGATCTGTCTGATCAGCAGAGCCAGACTGGAGGTGGAGAACCAGGCCAGGAGACTACTGGAGCAGGGGGTGGAGCTGTCTGATCAGCAGAGGCAGACTGGAGGTGGAGAACCAGGCCAGGAGACTACTGGAGCAGGGGGTGGAGCTGTCTGATCAGCAGAGCCAGACTGGAGGTGGAGAACCAGGCCAGGAGACTACTGGAGCAGGGGGTGGAGCTGTCTGATCAGCAGAGCCAGACTGGAGGTGGAGAACCAGGCCAGGAGACTACTGGAGCAGGGGGTGGAGCTGTCTGATCAGCAGAGGCAGACTGGAGGTGGAGAACCAGGCCAGGAGACTACTGGAGCAGGGGGTGGAGCTGTCTGATCAGCAGAGCCAGACTGGAGGTGGAGAACCAGGCCAGGAGACTACTGGAGCAGGGGGTGGAGCTGTCTGATCAGCAGAGCCAGACTGGAGGTGGAGAACCAGGCCAGGAGACTACTGGAGCAGAGGGTGGATCTGTCTGATCAGCAGAGCCAGACTGGAGGTGGAGAACCAGGCCAGGAGACTACTGGAGCAGGGGGTGGATCTGTCTGATCAGCAGAGCCAGACTGGAGGTGGAGAACCAGGCCAGGAGACTACTGGAGCAGGGGGTTGATCTGTCTGATCAGCAGAGCCAGACTGGAGGTGGAGAACCAGGCCAGGAGACTACTGGAGCAGGGGGTGGATCTGTCTGATCAGCAGAGCCAGACTGGAGGTGGAGAACCAGGCCAGGAGACTACTGGAGCAGGGGGTGGATCTGTCTGAATACAACAAGTGTAGACTTTATCGTGAAATGCTTACTTACAAGCCCTTAACCAACATTGCAGTTCAAGAAAAGTTAACTAAATATTTACCAAGTAGATTAAAATAAAAAGTAAGAATAAAAGTAACGAGGCTGTATACAGGGGGCACCAGTACCGAGTCAGTGTGCGGGGCTACAGGTTAGTTGAGGTAATCTGTACATGTAGGTGGGGGTAAAGTGACTACATAGATAATAAACAGCGAGTAGCAGCAGTGTACAAAAAGGGAGGGGGTTCAATGAAAATTGTCCGGTGGCGATTTGATTAATTGTTCAGCAGTCTTATGGCTTGGGGGTAGAAGCTGTTGAGGAGCCTTTTGGTCCTAGACTTGGTGCTCCGGTATCGCTTGTCGTGCGGTAGCAGAGAGAGCAGTCTATGACTTGGGTGACTGGAGTCTCTGACAATTTTATGGGCTTTCCTCTGACATCGCCTATTATGTAGGTCCTGGATGGCAGGAAGCTTGGCCCCAATGATGTACTGGGCTGTACGCACTACCCTCTGTAGCGCCTTACGGTCAGATGCCGAGCAGTTGCCATACCAGGCGATGATACAACCAGTCAGGATGCTCTCGATGGTGCAGCTGTAGAACCATTTGAGGATATGGGGACCCATGCCAAATCTTTTCAGTCTCCTGAGGGGGAAAAGGTGTTGTCGTGCCCTCTTCACAACTGTCTTTGTATGTTTGTACCATGATAGTTCGTTGGTGATGTGACAACCAAGGAATTTGAATTTCTCGACCCGCTCCACTACAGGCCATCAATGTTAATGAGTGCCTGTTTAGCATGTCTTTTCCTGTAGTTCACGATCAGCTCCTTTGTCTTGCTCACATTGAGGGAGAGGTTGTTGTCCTGGCACCACACTGCCAGTTCTCTGACCTCCTCCCTATACCCTGTCTCATCATTGTCGGTGATCAGTCTGGCTCTTCCCCCACTGTTGTGTCGTCAGCAAACTTAATGATGGTGTTGGAGTCGTGTTTGGCCACGCAGTCGTGAGTGAACAGGGAATAAAGGAGGGGACTAAGTACACACCCCTCTGAGGGGCCCCAGTGTTAAGGATCAGCTTGGCGGACGTGTTGTTGCCTACTCTTACCACCTGGGGGCGGCCCGTCAGGAAGTCCAAGATCCAGTTGCAGAGGGAGGTGTTTAGTCCCAGAGTCCTTAGCTTAGTGATGAGCTTTGAGGGCACTATGGTGTTGAACACTGATCTGTAGTCAATGAACAGCATTCTCACATAAGTGTTCCTTTTGTCCAGGTGAGAAAGGGCAGTGTGGAGTGCGATTGAGGATTGCTTCATCTGTGGATCTGTTGGGGCGGTATGCGAATTGGAGTGGGTCCAGGGTTCCCGGGAGGATGCTGTTGATGTGAGCCATGACCACCCTTTTAATGCACTTCATGGCTACCGACGTGAGTGCCACGGGGCGGTAATCATTTAGGCAGGTTATCTTTGCTCCCTTGGGCACAGGGACTATGGTGGTCTGCTTGAAACATGTAGGTATTACATGCGGTCAGGGAAAGGTTGAAAATGTCAGTGAAGACACTTGACAGTTTGTCCGCGCATGCTTTGAGTACACGTCCTGGTAATCCGTCTGGCCCAGCGACTTTGAATGTTGACTTGTTTAAAGGTTTTGTTCACATCGGCTACCAAGAGCGTTATCACACAGTCATCTAGAACAGCTGGTGCTCTCGTGCATGCTTCAGTGTTGCCTGCCTCAAAGCGAGCATAAAAGCCATTTAGCTTGTCTGGTAGGCTTGCTTCACTGGGCAGCTCGCGCCTGGGTTTCCCTTTGTTGTCCGTAATCGTTTTCAAGCCCTGCCACTTCCGGCGAGTGTCAGTGCCGGTGTAGTAGGATTCAATCCTAATCCTGTATTGACGCTTTGCTTGTTTGATTGTTCATCTGAGGGCACAGTGCGATTTCTTTTAAGTGTCTGGATTAGTCTACAAAGAAAATGCAAAATAGTTTCCACATATTTTTTGCCATTTGGCCAAAACGAGAATTCACTGTAGCCTTAAACAAGCAGGCTCAAGATGGGTTTCCGTTGGGTAGTATATGACCCGGTGTGGCCCAGCTGACGCTGAGTTCCAGTGACGACTCCCACTGAGATGCCTTGGCCTGTAGCACACTCACTGTGAGGACCAGATGGTCATCACTGATCTACCTCTACCTCTCTCTCTCTCTCTCTCTCCCCCATCTCCCACTCTCAATCCCTCTCTCTCTCTCTCTCTTCCCCTCCATCTTTCTCTCTTCCCCTCTCTCGCTCAATCTCCTCCTCTTTCTCTCTCTCAATCCCCCCTCTCTCTCACTCTACTTCTATACCCCCTCTCTCTATCTCTCTCTCTACCCCCTCTCTACCTCTAATTCTCTACCCCTCTCTCTATCTATCTATCTCTCTCTTCCCCCTCTCTCTCTCTCTCTCTCTCTCTCTCTCTCTCTCTCTCTCTCTCTCTCAATCCCCCTCTCTCTACCTCTAATTCTCAACCCCCTCTCTCTATCTCTCACTCTACCCCCTCTGCCTCTCTTCCCCCTCTCGCCCTCTACTTCTCTACCCCCTCTCTCTACTTCTACTTCTCTACCCCTCTATCTCTATTTCTCACTCTACCCCATCTGCCTCTCTTCACCCTCTCTTTCTCTCTACCACTCTTCCTGCTCTCTATACCCCCCTCTATCTCTTCCCCCTCAAACTTTCTCTCTCTCAATCTCTTTCTCTCTTCCCCTCTGTTTTGCTCTACTCCCCCACCTCTCTCACTCTCTCTCTCTCTCTCAATTTCAATTCAATTAATTAAATTAGCTTTATTGGCATGACATAACAATGTACATTTTGCCAAAGCTTACTTTGGATATTTACAGTATTAAAATAATAATAATCAAATTGTCAAACGGGACAACAGTAACAACAATCAACAAGGGTCAAAATAACTATTTAACAATAGCAATATAGAGGACATGTGCAGGTTGGTTGGTCTGTCAGACACTGTCCCTCATCTTATGGCAGGCAGCAATGTAATGCGCTGCCAACCCACAGCTCTCTGCATCCTCCCCCATCAGAGAGGTCTTTGAAACCTTGAATAAGGGTTTAAAATGTATTTTTGACATTTTGTCAGGAAATGCAGCTCTGTCTCAGGTTCTGCTGTGGTGTAGTGGTTTCACACCTTAGAGAAACCTTGACAAAGTACAGGCTCAGTGAGCCCAGCCTTGCCATTGAGAAGGGTAGACACAGGAAAACCTGACTCCCTGTATTGGAAAGGCTGTGCTCACTGAGCCTGTACTTTGTCAAGGTTTTTCTAAGGTTTTGATCAGTAGCCATGGTCAAATAGTTAGCCATGGTGTACTGTCGAGCTAGGGCCAGATAGCACTGCATTTTGGGCCAGATAGCACTGCATTTTGGGCCAGATAGCACTGCAATATCGTTTTTTTTGGGGACTGTGTTGTAATTTGGTTTATTCTGATTGATTGGTTGTTCTGGTCCTGATCCTTCAGTGTGTTAGTAGAACAGGTTTGTGAACTCAGCCCCAGGAACAGCTGGATGATGGGACTCTTTATTTATTTTAGATTTTTTTTGGCTCAGCTCTTGTCATTGCAGGGCTTGGTAATGATATGAGAGGGGGTCACTGTATTTGAGATGTTTCCAAAACTTAATAGCTCTTTTTTGAGTTGTATTATTAGTGCATATTTGCCTAATTCTGCCCTGTATGCATTGTTTGTAGTTTTCCTCTGGACATGTAGGAGAATCTTACAGAACTCTTCATGCAGGGTTTCAATGGGGTGTTTGTCCCATTTGGTGAAATCTTGTCTTGCACTGCCATGAAGTGCAATTGGTTCAATGACACCATTTTAATAGGTATTTCAATTTGAATTCGTTTTTTAATGGCGTATAATGCCCTGCGTGCTTCTCCCTCAGTTCATTCACTGCATCATTAAGGTGTCCAGTTGAGCTTATTTTTAAACCTAAGTAATTGTAGTGTGTGCAGTACTCTATATATTTTGCACCAATTGAGAACTTTGGTTTAATTCCCTGAGATCTGGATCTTCTCTGGAAAATCATTATTTTAGTCTTTTGGGGTTTTACTGCCAGGGCCCAGGTCTGGCAGTACTGCTCTAGCAGGTCTAGGCTCTGCTGTAGGCCATGTGCTGTGGGTGACAGCAGGCATAGGTAATCTGCGAAGACAGGCATTTAACCTCTGAATTGTGGAGGCTAACACCAGGGGCTGAGGATTTTCTAGAATAGTGGACAATTCGTTGATGTAAATATTGAAGAGTGCAGGGCTCAGATTGCAACCCTGGCGAAGGCCCCGCCCCTGGTTAAAGAATTCTGTTATTTTCTCTCTCTCTCTCATTCTGTTGGTCAGTGTACAGTTTCAGATTTATAATCTACTTTTAGATCCACCGAACGGATACTGGAGAGAATGTTTTTTCAATAGAGTTGATTCAATATTAACCTTCTATTAAAAATGTATTAGGAGTTGTTAGGAGTTCTCCAAGGTTAAGTGTAATTTGTCAACCCATACCCCAGCGAGCAGGTTGGCCACAGAACTATTAATAAAAAATGATTGGCAGGAAACTCACATTATATTAGACAGGAAGCCTTGAGTTGGAGGCCAGGGTCCACCCCCCGTACGGCTATCGGGGAAACACACCCTGCAGTCGGTCAAGGCTCTGAATGTAATACATATCTGATACTGACCCTCACAGCACCGCTCGGCAGCTAAAATAACACTGTCCTCGCCTGGTCCGACCTCGATTGGCCTCAGCCCTGTATGTATATCGTACCTGGAACACTGGCGTAGTGCAGTTTCTCTGCATCAATGCCAATAATAGTCAGTCCACCCTCAAAACACCAACTCACAAGGGATTGTTTCATTATGCAGTGTACTATCTGCGATGTATGTGCTATTTATAAACATTTTATGAAAATTACACATCAGCCTAACAATGAAGAAGAAAGTATTAGGCTTGAGGATACATTCTGACACTATTGTTGTACTCAGCGGGTTTTGTCTGGCTAGTATACACAAATGTGCTGCAATATTCAAGGTAAAATAATTTAGGCCTAAATCCAAATTACATTTGGTCTAAATATATTTTTAATTTGGCCTAATTTAAATTAGGCCTAAATCTAATTTAGACTCCCCTGGTCTCCTGAAGTCAAATTTTTTTTTGTGTGCAAATGTTTTCACCAGGGCCTGTAGGTCCATACTATACTGAGTATTGCCAACCCAGACGGTCTTTCCTGAGACATTGTGCATTAAATGTCCATTGCGCTTCACACAATTTAAACTCATTTTGATGCATACAAAGATACACCAGAGATCAGGGACTGTTGATATTGCAACAACACAACTCAAACACCGGTTCACCAGTAAGAACGAAGATCACTAACCTCTTTTTAGTGGTTAGAGCTTTGGGCCACTAACCAGAAGTTTGCTGGATTGAATCTCCAAGCTGACAAGGTGAAAATCTGTTGTTCTGCCCCTGAGCAAGGCAGTTAATCCACTGTTCCCCGGGCGCCGAAGACGTGGATGTCGATTAAGGCAGATTCAGAGGGGTTGGGTTAAATGTGGAAGACACGTTTCAGTTGAAGGCATTCAGTTGTAGAACTGACTAGGTATCCCCCTTTCCCTTTCTGTTCAAGCCCTCAAGAACTGTTGTCCGCTAAATATGATCATCTGTTTGCATCTGGCAATTTATTGGCTGTCCATTATCCAGAAGACCTGTCCCCAGAGCTTCCTATACAGTTAATCTCTTTCCATAACGTGTTGTAGCCGGAAATGAAGGAGAATGAGAGGCTCAATTAAAGATGCTACAGATCTGCTGTATTTGATGCACCCCTCCCTTCTGCACAGTTTCCCTGACGTTGCTACGGCAACCAAGCTGTTTTTATCATCCCTGTAACTGTCACTTCTGCTAATAGATAGTTTTCTAAACTGAAACTCCAAAAAAAGAACTACATAAGAACAATTAGGCTCTCGGTCTGATAAGAGCTTTTGAAACACCTGAGTAAGTTCCACTCATTCCTCTGGTTCCGTCCTAGCCTTGACCACAGGGTTTGTTAGTCGATATCCCCCTTATACTTTCAATCAGTTGAATTGTTTTATTTTTCAAGACCTGGGGCACTTTCTTTCAGTCACATTCCTGAAGCCCAAGAAACAAACACTTAGCTTTCTAGTACATATAGAAATGAAAAAGGTTACTTTCTAGTACATATAGAAATGAAAAAGGTTACTTTCTAGTACATATAGAAATGAAAACGGTTACTTTCTAGTACATATAAAAATGAAAAAGGTTACTTTCTAGTACATATAGAAATGAAAAAGGTTACTTTTTGGAGCGTTACTTTCAAAATGATTTATTACGTAAAAATGTTTTAACATCGTGACCTGGAATGTGATCGTGTTGCAAGGTCAAACAAACTTGACTCCTATTGCCGGATGCTCTGAAATCCAGGGAAACTTTTCCAGTCCTATCATGATTCCTTGTGGCCTCTCACCTGTGTGTGTACACATTTTATGAGACATTTATTTATAGTCCTCCAATTATTGCCCTCTTTTGTTTCGTCCTGCCCATAAAAACACTATTCTCTTGTTCCTTTCATTTTTATTCTAATAAACCTCCCGAGGGGGACAGCTTTTTGCCTGATAAATTTAGACCCTGTTCCTCCACCCATCCATCCATCCATCCCACCAATCCCTCCTCCGTCCTGCCTATACTAGAGGTGAAAACTCCTCTGGAGAATAGTCAAACCCTCAAGGACTTTGTTTGTCTTTTTGTTTCTACTGCTTAATAAATCATCTAATATTTATATCGACTTCTCCTGCAATTTCAGGCCTGGCTTGGCAATTTGAGAGTGAGGCACATAGATGTGTGTCTGCATGGTCAGAGCATCACTGTGGCACGCTATATTGCGCAGTCCCTGGTTCTTATCAAAGCAGCTCAGATAGAAGACTAAGGCTACGTTCCAAATGTCACCCTATTCCCTATATATGGTCAACAGTAGTGCACTATATAGCGGTCACAGTAGACCGATGCTGACAGGAATGGAGAACAGCCACCTCCAACTGCTTGAGTACCTGTACCTGTGTGTCGGTGACTGATATAGTTCTACAGAGGTATTATTCTGAAGGAGTAGGAAGTTAGGAACCTGTCTGTCTGTCTGTCTGTCCGTCCGTCCGTCCGTCCGGAGTGCAGTGCGTGGGTGCCCTTGAAACAGTCAAACTCTGCTTCCAGTTTTTTTTCTTTGTACTGTTACATTCTCCCCGCACATGGTAATTTGTTTAATTCATCAAGCATTATTATGGTTTGATGTTGAGAATGTAGTAAAGTGATCTACTTGTTATTCACCAGAGAAGAGGGAAGGGTAGCTGACAGAGGAGGGTGGAGGGTTGTTTTGGTAGGGGGATTCAAGGTGAACGTGTCAAGGTCAGATTGCTATCAGACAGGCAGCAGGCCTCTCTCTCCCTCTGAGATATTCACTTATGCAGTACAGCAGACAGGCAGGCAGACAGACTTCTCAAAACTGCAGCTCAGACAAGAGTGGGAGAGAGAGACGGGCAGCGAGAAAGTGAGCGCGAGTGTGGGAGAGATGGAGGTAGAGAGAGTTTTAAATGCTAAATCTCCTCATCTTTAGTCTGAAGTGAGTTTCTTATCCATTACAAACTCCTCTGTTTCTCTGAACTGTAGTGTGTCTTGCTACCTCCACACACACACACACACACACACACACACACACACACACACACACACACACACACACACACACACACACACACACACACACACACGCAGAGCAGAGCAGAGTGTGTAAATCCTGTCCGTTGTCATCGTGACCCAGAAAGCTGTATTCTCAGGGGGACGGTGTCCTGTTTCAGAGACTCGGGGGGGGGGGGTGAGAGGAGGTCAGGAGAGAAGAGATTAGGGGGGATGCTTATAGGCCGTCTGCTCAGTCTCACCCGGGGACCAGAATGGAATGATTTTGACCATAATAAAGAACTGTGCCTATAAAGCCCAGGTGAGAACATAACAGGACAATCTGGGCCTCTGTCTGTTCTCCGTAGTCTGTAATGGGCCACGTTCTGTTCGGCCCACTGTGATAAAGATAGAAGTGTGTCTGTGTGTAGGTTGAGGCTATGCACGGTATCTCAGGTCTCTGTAAGGGACCACCTCTCCTTCATTAGTGCGAATCTCCCCAAGGCTACCAATGTGCACTGTCCAGGTCATACATTTTTACCGTGATTTACATGCATCTGTGTAGGTTGTAATTCCCCTTCATTAGTTTGTGTGTGTGTGTGTGTGTGTGTGTGTGTGTGTGTGTGTGTGTGTGTGTGTGTGTGTGTGTGTGTGTGTGTGTGTGTGTGTGTGTGTGTGTGTGTGTGTGTGTGTGTGTGTGTGTGTGTGTGTGTGTGTGTGTGTGTGTGTGTGTGTGTGTGTGTGTGTGTGTGTGTGTGTACACGCGCGCATGACTCCTGGCACGAACACCACCACGCTGAGTCTCATTTGAGGAACAGGGAAATACAGACCCAGAGTTCAATTCCTTTTGAAATATAACTCCCCCCCACAAACACACACATGACTACCTACCTACGCTTTTAGTAGTGTGTTGTCTAGATCAGAGCCTAATCATACTAGATGCTATTATATAGATGCATCATCGTTAAATCCCCACAGATGTATTATCATTGATTGCCCAGAGAGGCCCACTCACCTGGTGTCCCCAGGGCTGAATCAGGGGCCAGTTGAACAACAGCAGAGCTGTGGTCCTGGAGGCCCAGTTGAATAGCCCTAATCTAAATCCATGCTGATGTTACTGAAGTGTCGTTGTCTGATGCTACAAATGGGCGTTGACTGTGTATCCCTCCAGCTAAACCTGAAGGAAATCAGTGTCAACTTGTTTCTCTCACTTAGCTCACTCAGATAATACAACAACAAAAAAAGGTGCTATTCTGCTTCTGTTGCCGTGGGTAAAGATGGGGTGGGGTGGGGGGGGAAATAGGTTGGAAGAAGCGTTCATGTTCAGTCACCCCCCCCAATTCTCTCCCTCAAACATATTTATTATTATGTGTCTATTTAGTTGCCTGTGTCTCAGCGGCAGTACTCGACTTATTTATAGCTGTTATATAATCACCAGAAACCGAGAAGATGAAAGCTAGTTTCACGCTGGTTTGCACCTTAACTCTGTCTTTCTGCTGTGGTTACACTGGGAGCTGGTATGAAACCTCTGTATTAAAAGGCATAAACAAGTACACTGTCAGCACAACAGGAAGAAATGTGCTTGCAGCCCTCTTCCGTTGTACCTGTAGACACAGTTTTATCCTCATTGGAGTTCATTAGCACAATCAAGAAATTGACATTTCATGAGCTTCTATCCAAACCCAGAGCCTGTTAATGGTCTAAAATCACAGTCCTGAAATGTCAGCCTGCCATTACCAGCACCATTCCTAGACCTGTCTCTTACTGATCTGAACTCTGAGAGAGAGCAGATGAGAAGATCTGGAGACATGGGAGGAGGACGCAGGGATGATGAGAGGGGAATAGGCGGAGAATTAAAGGATGGAGAGTGGGATAGACGTGATCAGAGGTGACTCGGGAGCAGATGGCCCCTCAGCCTGGGCGTGAGTGTGTGTCTGTGTGAGTCTATCTGACCGCCTGTGTCTGCGTGTGTCATGAGAACCACAGGAGACATGAGGGCATGCAGAGAGAGTGAGAGAGCAAGGCAGGGGGGGAGGGATAGAAAAGGTGAGAGGAACAGACAGAATGTGTGAAAAGGTGCTATTCTCCAGCGCATGCTGTCTGTAGTGACAGCAGCTGTCACTACTCTGTGTCTTTCTCATTTTTCTTTTCTCTTCACACACCCTCTCTTGTTCCTTCTCTGCCTCCCTCACTCTCCATGATCCTCTCCTTCATTTGCAACCATCTCTCTCTCTCTCTCCTTTCCCCTCTGTCATCTCTGGATGGATGGAGAGATGAACAGGAGAACTGTTATGTGATGGTGCAATCCCAGCTGGGTTTCTATGTTCTCCTCTCTTAATGGCAGCACCCCACTGCTCTGATTGGCCTGCAGCTAGATCAACAGAACACTTACCTAACACCCCGTCCTGCAATCACAACCAGGATATATTCCCGTTTGTGTCATACAGAAGACTGTGTGCAAATAGCAAATGACTATATTCACTGTATAAGAAGTTGAGCACTGTATTGGAAATAGGGGATCATTTGAGGCGTGGCTTTCGCACACACACAGACAGGCAGACACAAACACACACACACACACACACACACACACACACACACACACACACACACACACACACACACACACACACACACACACACACACACCTATAACCTTTGCTTAACTTTGTCTTCGCTATCCTTCACCAGTTGACAAGTGACCGTCAGACACTTGGCTGAAAGTCTTGTCACCATGCATATACTGTATGCTTTAACATCTCCCTTAAACAGCAAAATTATCCTTCAGTGACGTTTTCTAGGAAATCATTAGCCTACACTGCAGTACCGTAGCCAGAAATTCATTGGTGGGTGGGTCTGCAGAAATGTGGGTAATTAACTTCACAATGTGGGTAATTAACTACACATTTTGCCATAGGGCAAAGAGAAACATTTTGCAGTTGTATAGCTAATCTCATGATATTCTACACATTTTGCCATGAGGCCGGAGAGAAAATGTTGTTTTTAAAGCTAATTACCTGCAACTCTAAACATTTTGTCATGGGGCAGAGAGCAAAATGACCAGTTGTATAGCTAATCTGATGCTATTCAACATAGGTGTGCTGACTGTGACAACGGCATTATGAGCTGTCTTGTTTGCTAAATTAACAAAGTAGGCAGTAGCATTGTGTGTGTGTGTGTGTGTGTGTGTGTGTGTGTGTGTGTGCGTGTGCGTGTGCGTGTGCGTGTGCGTGTGCGTGTGTGTGTGCGTGCGTGCGTGCGTGCGTGCGTGCGTGCGTGTAGCCATAGAAGCACAGTGACATATGCCCCTGTGTGGTAATAATGGGGCGTGTGGCTTTTCAGTTAGTAATTTTTGACCTCTCATCCCATGAGAGTGAATGTCATTCCCGTGCACTGCTTGCTATTCAGTCCATCTGATGGTGTTTGCATGTTTAGGTAAAAAAAAATACATAGTGTCCCGTTTGGAACACTAACTAAAAAAACTAAAAAACATCCTCAATCTGATTGGGTGCTACACCCAGCTGATTGGTTAAGTAGAGACAGGACTCGAGAGAGAGAATGCACTCACACATCTGTATTAGGCCGACTTGTATTCCTTGAAGGCACAAAGACCACACGAGGGAAAGTTCTGTCTTTCAAAAAAGGTCACTGACTGAAACGACAACAATGAAATCGGGAGTGACGATAATCGTGTGTGGACCGGCATAAACCTTACAACACTTCATTTGACTGGTTATTTATGGCATGGTAATGACGGTTTCATTATCATTATTGTGAGCTGACCTTTGAGGCACCATAAAGTAGAGACAGTGTGGTGGTGTATGTGTTTATAACTATTGCCCCAGAAGGACTGATTTGGTACTGTCTTTTTTTTTTTTTTATGGAACATTTTGCCAAGGTATTTTACTACCATACTGTGGTCTCTTCGCTAGTTTTCAGAAAGTTGGGGAGTCCGTCCTCCTACCGACATGCTTCAGTCCCTTCATGATTTAATTGTTGAGACTTTGGGATTGTTCCTCATACAGACCGAGACAGAGCAGAGCTGTTCAAAGCTCCTAGTGTGGCTTGTCAGTAAATGAGGAGAGATCATCCCGGAATGAGCTCTTTAGCTTACCGTCTCCGCGTGTACATAACACGCATGCACATACGACAGAACACGCACACGCGGCAGAACGCACACATGCTCAAATGCTTGTACACAACCACACACACACACACTCTGTCAGCTACAGGCTATATCTGGCAGCGGGCCAAGTTGTCTGAAACAAAGCGATATTGTTTCCTCAGTGTAATTTGCTTTGATGTTGCTCAGTGTTCTGTGAGGACCAATTTGTCAGGATGTGGAAGCTGCTCCTTCTGTGTACCAGAGGGGAGACAAGTGTTATTTGCTGGAAAAACACTTTCACTCTCGGTTTTACATTACTAGGCCCACGAGTTCAAATGTGTTCTAGTTAGAGCTCTGGGTGGAAAGAGAGCAGAACAAGCCATTGTGCTTACCTGGTGATTGTCTCTACGGAGATGTATACTGATCCACAAGAAAAAACACTTTACACTTGTTTTGTGGAAGATGTACCGAGTCGGACACTTCTTCCTTCTATAATACAGTATATGATATACGCGATACAGCAGGTGGTTTTATCCAAAGTAACTTAGTCATACGTGCGTTCATTTTCACATGGGTGGCCACAGTGGGAATCGACTCACGATCTTGGCATTGCAAGCACCATGCTCTTCCAACTGAGCAGCACAGGACCACTTCCTGTTATTTTGAGTTCCGGTTCATCGAGCAGAAAGACTCTGGTTGGTGGTAAATGTATGATAATTATTGGGCATCTTTTGCTATTGTTACACGTCTTGAATATTGAATAGCATTTCAGCATCTATTCAAATGTTGACCTTTTTAGTTTGAATGTCAAATCAAGGGAAACTAAATGCCAGTGATGTTGGGGGAAACACAAGTTACCTCGTGCTCAAGACATTAGCAGAGGGAAAGAGGTTTGTCATCTAACAGGAAGTTTAAGCTGCCATAAATATGACAGTACTGAGCTATCGTCTCCCCAAAGATTCATTAGTCTCTTTATTTGTGTGTGTGTGCGTGCGTGCGTGCGTGCTCGCGCTTCATGCACATTGATGAAGCCTTCATTTTATATCCATATTTGACGATATTACATCTCTCCCAACCTTGAAGAAATGAGCCAATTACCTACAGTGGGGCAAAAAAGTATTTAGTCAGCCACCAATAGTGCAAGTTCTCCCACTTAAAAAGATGAGAGAGGCCTGTAATTTCCATCATAGGTACACTTCAACTATGACAGACAAAATGAGAAGAAAAAAATCCAGAAAATCACATTGTAGGATTCTTTATGAATTTATTTGCAAATTATGGTGGAAAATAAGTATTTGGTCAATAACAAAAGTTTATCTCAATACTTTGTTATATATCCTTTGTTGGCAATGACAGAGGTCAAACGTTTTCTGTAAGTCTTCACAAGGTTTTCACACACTGTTGCTGGTATTTTGGCCCATTCCTCCATGCAGATCCTATGATGTGTACCTATGATGAAAATTACAGGCCTCTCTCATCTTTTTAAGTGGGAGAACTTGCACAATTGGTGGCTGACTAAATACTTTTTTGCCCCACTGTAAGTCTTCTGAGTGCAGTTTTGAGTCCGTACTGTGATGTCCAAATAGACACTAAATGGGTTGCTTGCCAAGTGATTTTTGTTTCTTACACTTCTCCAACGTGTCCTCTCTCATTGACTCACGTGTGACGCCGCTCTACATGCGACTGTTTGTCACCTTTTCCACTCCTCTGTCGTTTCCCCACCTTCTGTCTCCTTCCCATCCTCCTCTCCTAAAAAGTGTGTTCTTTCTCCTGGTCGTTTTGGGTCTGTCTGTTCAATGTACACAACCAGCCCTAAAAGACTTGAATAGGCCTTCCTGATGTTTGTTGTGGGGTTGCCTTGGTTACTTGGCAGAAGTCCGAATGTATTTCTCCCTTAATTCTGGCTCTGCTGCCTAACAGCCCTCTATTTTCTTCATCTCTCTTTTAGAAGCTCTACTTTCATGCCCTTTTTATTATCTCCTTTCCTCCTGAATGATTTAGTGCATTTAACCCTCTCGTTAACCTCAGTTAAAACAAATGTCCCGCTCAGCAACTTAGACATACTACTTTGTGAGGAAATCCGACAGCTGTAGAGTCAAGTTAGGTCATAGGCTTGTTATTGTGTTGTTTCATATTGTTACCTCGAAGTAGATTGGACCTGTTGTCATCAAACAGACACAAACTTACAGGAACGCAAACATCAGAGTGTACATAACCCACCAACGTGTGTGAACAGTCTCACCCATCCTCTTATCAGCGATTGGCTTGTTTGACAAATACACGGCATGTGTGTGCGCGTGTGCATGCGTGTGTAAATGTCCACTGTGGTAAAAGCTATGGTTAGTGGGTAATGGTTCAGGCCAACAGGTGTCTGTAGGAAGGAACCACTGAAGTGGAAAGCAGAGGGTTGTCATATGTGTGACTCTGCCTCAGTCTCTCTGGCAGGTGATGTTACCTGGAAGCTGCTGTGGCTGTAACCACACACACGCACGCACGCACGCACGCACGCACGCAACAGGAAGGAAAACATCAGAGTGTACCTAACCCACCAACATACAGGTAACTGCCAAAATAAAGGAAACACCAACATAAAGTGTCTTAATAGGGCGTTGGACCACCACAAACCAGAGCAGCTTCAGTTCACCTTGGCATAGATTCTACAAGTGTCTGGAACTCTACTGGAGGGATACGACACCATTCTTCCATGAGAAATTCCATAATTTGGTGTTTTGTTGATGGTGATGGAAAACGCTGTGTTAAATTGGCTCGAGATCTGTTAACTGAGACGGCCATGGCATGTGGTTTACATTGTTTTAATGCTCATCAAACCATTCAGTGACCACTCGTGCCCTGTGGATGAAGGCATTGTCATTCTATGGGGACACAGCCATGGTAGGCAAAATAATGGGCAACTGGGCCTGCCCAGCATTTTTATAGATGACCCGAAACATGATGGGATGCTAATTGCTTAATTAACTCAGGAACCACACCTGTTTGGAAGCACCTGCTTTCAATATACTTTGTATCCTTCATTTACTCAAGTGTTCCCTTTATATGTCAAAGGCTTGCACTTGTGCTGTTTGATATTGTTACCTCAAAGCAGATTGGACATTTGTCATGAAACCGTGAGAGAGAGAGAGAGACACACACACACACTTACAGGAAAGCAAATGTCAGAGGGTACATAACCCACCAGCATGTGTGTAAACCATCTCACCCATCTTCTTCTCAGCGATTTGCTTTGTTTGACCAATTTCTTGTCATACCCTTCAAGTGAGTGAGTGAGGTGAGTAAATGTCCACTCTCTGGTAAAAGCTAACAGGACATATGGACAGTGAGTAGTGGTTCAGGCCAACAGGTGTCTGTCTGTAGGACGGAACCAATTAAGTAGAAAGCAGAGGGTTGTCACGGAAGCCACTGTAACTACTCCCAGAAGTGCCTTAAACCAATGACCTCAAATCCTCTGGAAAATAAAAGAGATCACTAGAGATGACTTATTCAATTATTCATTCTAGCAGAGGTACATGAAAGAGGAACGTTTCTGAGTTTGAGTCAGTCATGGTCATTGGTATGTATTCTGTATAATGAATTGTGTGTGTGAACGTATGTGTCTGGTTGCAAGGATTAATACTGTTGATGGCTAGGCCCTCTGTTGCTCCTGTACGCTGCTTTCACTCAAATACCAGTCAAACATTACACTTACTATCATGAAGAGACCCCCCAGCCCACCATCACACACACACACACACACACACTCACACACACATGCGTGCACACCAAAAAACAAACATTTAGAGAACAAAACCGCAAACATGAAAACATGCCTCTCTCCGAAACGAAATAGAGACGCAGCATGCGAAGCCTCTTCTCCATGGTTTGCCCACCTTCCTCTAGAGAAACACTTCTAATCCTGGAATCACCAAAATAAGCCTTTCTCCCTGCTGTGAATGTGAATATGCCTGCACATATGGCCTGCTATCCTCCTCACTTCTAATGAGAAATGGTTGTTTTCTGTGGGATGATGTACCTTTTTTGGAAGTCTTCAATGAGTGTGTGGGATCCAGTTCCCACCAAACCTTGCACTATCAGCAGGCATATTTTAGTACTGCGGACCATCTGTAAAGAGGCAGGCACTGCCGGCTGAATATGTAACACTGAGTCAATTAAATGCCCTTGGCTACACTCATGTGGTCAGAATGAACATCAGAATATTTGATTTAACCGGGATGTCTCTTGAAATTAGAAGTCCAGAAACCATGACAGCAGCCTCACAGTCATTGCATCACTTTCATGTCAAAGTATAGGCCTAGCAGTGAAGGAAGCCAATAGCCTAGACAGGTGTTTGTGTTACACAGCATTGTGCATATTACATTCCCTACCTGGTTTAATGAGGTTATCTGACATGGTGTCCATAAGGATACAGGGTGTATGGGTAATAATCTTGGCTTAGTGTTGTAGCTGCCTGCCTGACGACAACAATACAGTAATGGTCTGTGAAGGGTGGTTTCTTCCCCTGTACTGTATGTCTGTGTCCCAATTGGCACCCTACTCCCTACATAGAGCACTACTTTTGACCAGGGCCCATGTAGGAAATAAGATGCCATTTGGGACTCAGCCTGTGTATGCTGTCACATCCAGCACATGCTCGTTAAGACTGAGTGGGGGTGATTTTAGACGGCTCCTCTCACACGGCTCCGTGTGTGTGCGTGCGTGCGTGCCCAATCAAGACAAACTAATTAACCTGATTTTGTCTTGCCGAAAGAGAAAGATCCCCCTCGGTACCTTCTACACTGGGGACAAGTGTGTGTGTGTGCATATATACACTACCGTTCTAAAGTTTGGGATCAGTTAGAAATGTCATTTTATGTCCAATAAAATAACATCAAATTGAAATACAGTGTTGACATTGTTAATGTTGTAAATAACTATTGTAGCTGGAAACGGCAGGTTTTTTATGGAATATCTAGGCCCATTATCAGCAACCATCACTCCTGTGTTCCATTGGCACGTTCCGTAGCTAATCCAAGTTTATAATTTTAAAAGGCTAATTGATCATTAGAAAACCCTTTTGCAATTATGTTAGCACAGCTGAAAACTGTTGTTCTGATTAAAGAAGCAATAAAACTGGCCTCCTTTAGACTAGTTGAGTATCTGCAGCATCAGCATTTGTGGGTTCGATTACAGGCTCAAAATGGCCAGAAACAAAGACTTTCTTCTGAAACTCGTCAGTCTATTCTTGTTCTGAGAAATGAAGGCTATTCCATGCGAGAAATTGCCAAAAAACTGAAGAGTTCGTACAACGTTGTGTACTACTCCCTTCACAGAACAGCTCAAACTGGCTCTAACCAGAATAGAAAGAGGAGTGGGAGGCCCCAGTACACAACTGAGCAAGAGGACAAGTACATTAGAGTGTCTAGTTTGAGAAACAGATGCCTCACAAGTCCTCAACTGGCAGCTTCAATAAATAGACCCGCAAACACCAGTCTCAGCGTCCACAGTGAAGAAGCGACTCCGGGATGCTGGCATTCTAGGCAAAGTTGCAAAGAAAAAGCCATATCTCAGACTGGCCAACAAAACGAAAAAATGAAAATGGGCAAAAGAACACAGACAGATGAAGATTGGAAAAAGTGTTATGGACAGCCAATCTAAGTTTGAGGTCTTCAGATCACAAAGAAGAACATTTGTGAAATGCAGAAAACATGAAAAGATGCTGGAGGAGTGCTTGACGCCATCTGTCAAGCATGGTGGAGGCAATGTGATGGTCTGGGGGTGCTGGTAAAGTGGGAGATTTGTACAGGGTAAAAGGGATCTTGCTATCACTCCATACCCTATGGACGGCGCTTAATTGGAGCCAGTTTCCTCCTACAACAGGACAATGACCCAAAGCACAGCTCCAAACTATGCAAGAATTATTTAGGAAAGAAGCAGTCAGCTGATATTCTGTTTATAATGGTGGCCAGCACAGTCACCAGATCTCAACCCTATTGAGCTGTTGTGTGAGCAGCTTGACCGTATGGTACGTAAGAAGTGCCCATCGAGCCAACCCAACTTGTGGGAGGTGCTTCAGGAAGCATGGGGGGAAATCTCTTCAGATTACCTCAACAAACAATTAGAATGCCAAAGGTCTGCAGAGCTATAATTGCTGCAAATGGAGGATTCTTTGACGAAAGCAAAGTTTGAGGGACACAATTATTATTTCAATTAAGAATAATTATTTATCACCTTGTCAACATCTTGACTATATTTCCTATTCATTTTGCAACTCATTCCATGTGTGTTTTCGTGGAAAACGGTAGTGTGTGTGTGTGTGTGTGTGTGTGTGTACATACACACTAACTTCAAGACTGTTGAAAAAGCATTCCAGTTGAAGTTGGTTGAGAGAATTCCAAGCGTGTGCAAAGCTGTCATCAAGGCACAGGGTGGCTATTTGAAAAATCTCAAATGTAAAATATATTTTGATTTGTTGAACACTGTTTTGGTTACTACATGATTTCATGGGTTATTTCATTGTTTTGATGTCTCCACTATTATTCTACAATGTAGAAAATTGTACAAATAAAGAAAAACTCTTGAATGAGTAGGTCCAAACTTTTAACCGGTACTGTATATACACTACCGGTCAATTTTTTTTAGAACACCTGCACACCATCACATGCTTCACGGTGGGAACCACACATACGGAGATCATCCGTTCACCCACTCTGCATCTCACAAAGACACAGCTGTTGTTCAAAAGTATGTGGACATGCTTTCAAATCAGTGGATTCAGCTATTTCAGCCACACCCGTTGCTGACAGGTGTGTAAAATCTGACTTTCACGTGGCACCGTCATAGGACGACACCTTTCCAACAGTCAGTTTGTGAAATTTCATCCCTGCTAGAGCTGGAAACGTCTAGGAGCGACAACGGCTCAGCCGCAAAGTGGTAAGCTACACCAGCTCACAGACCGGGACCATTAAGTGCTGAAGTGCGCAGCGTGTAAAAATCATATATCCTTGGTTGAAACACTCACTACTGAGTTCCAAACTGCCTCTGGAAGCAACGTCAGCACACAAACTGTTTGTTGTGAGCTTCATGAAATGGGTTTCCATGGCCGAGCAGCCATGGAGTGGTGTAAAGCTCGCCGCCATTGGACTCTGGAGCAGTGGAAATGCGTTTTCTGGAGTAATGAATCACTCTTCACCACCTGGCAGTCTGGCGGACAATTCTGAGTTTGGTGGATGCCAGGAGAACGTGACCTGCCTCTATGCATAGTGCAAACTGTAAAGTTTGGTGGAGGAGGAATAATGGTCTGGGGCTGTTTTTCATGGTTCGGGCTAGGACCCTTAGTACCAGTGAATGGAAATCTTAACACAACCGCATACAATGATGTTCTAGACAATTCTGTGCTTCCAACTTTGGCAACAGTTTGGGGAAGGGCCTTTCCTGTTCCCTGTGCACAAAGCGAGGTCCATACAGAAATGGTTTGTCGATCGGTGTGGGACAACTTGACTGGGCTGCACAGAGCCCTGACCTCAACCCCATCAAACATCTTTGGGATGAATTGGAACGCCCACTGCAAGCCAGGCCTAATGCCCAACTTCAGTGCCTGGCCTCACTAATGCTCTTATGGCTGAATGGAAGCAGGTCCCTACAGAAATGTTCCAACATCTAGAGGAAAGCCTTTGCAGAAGAGTGGAGGCTGTTATAGCAGGAAAGGGGGGACCAACTCCATATTATTGCCCATGATTTTGGAATGAGATGTTTGACGAGCAGGTGTCCACATATTTTTGGTCATGTAGTGCATGACATACATACATGCACACCCACCCGACCCGGAAGGGCGCTGCACGCTCAAGCATGCAAAGAACTGATCAAAACTCGCCCCTCGGCAGTGTGTGTTTTTCTGTGTGCGTTTTATCCACAGCAAACTCTGGCGTTAGAAGTACTGCATCATGGCTTTGGACATGAGACGTCATGGTTAAGTCAACACCTGTGTCACCTCATTTGACTGATCCATGGACTGCAGACACGAGACGTATAGTGTCACGTCTTCCAGACGGCTGGGGTCGAGGCTCCATGACGGGGTCTTGACAGTATCACATCCACCAGCTGACACCTCACTGGGCCGTGAGCTCTGGCGCTGGCTTCCTGATTATGACCCAGCTGGAGCTGACTTTAGGGGCAGTTTCCTAAATGGCCTTGAGTTAGGAATGGAGAGAGTTGTAACTGTGTTTCTAAGAACTCGTTAGGCCGGAGAAATGAGGTGGAGAGGGAGGGAGCTAGAAGATTGGGGTCTGACCTCAATCTCAGTTTCACGCGTGCAACAGCGAGGAGAGCGCGAAGGAGAGACGTGGGGGGGGGGGTTTGGAGAGAGGGGGGAGGGAAGGTGTGAGCGGTTTCTGGATGATAGTGAACAAAGCTCTGATTGGTCCTGAGTGCCGGTTCCTTAATAAGGGCTGCTATCAAACCCTGTTAGTAATTACTCACACACACCCACACACATATTCACACTCGGACACACACCCCAAAATGTCAGAGTACTTGCGTATCCTGATCTTTTTTCCGTTAGCTGAGGAGAATTGTTGAAAATGACAAATTTTGGGGGATCAGCCCCTCGCTTGCGTATAGTGACGTCAATCGTCTGAGCTTGGAGGTGTGTGTGTGTCAGTCTGTACGTGTGTTTCACTCTGTGCTATTCTAGAGTGTGAGGTACACTCCATTCTGTGTGTCTGTCCGGTTACTAGAACTGTCTGAAGTGTATTTAGTTGGTTGATTGGACTCCACTGTGCTCCGAGGCTGACTGTCTCAGACTAGACAGTGTTGGGGTTGACTGACTGAGACCGTCTCCTCTCTGTCCCCATGTAGAACCCGACCCAGGTGGGCACGTCCCTCCAGGTGTTCCGTAACCTGGGCAGTCTGAGGGAGACCATCAGTGTTGGTGGTGGAGGGCTGCCGGACCACCATACAGGACAAACGTCACCACCGCCTTGGATATCAAGGGACTCACCCAGTCCGCTGACAACAGAGGTAGGTGGTGGGTGAGTGAGCGTTAGGTGTTGAGGAAAGTTGTGTTTCAGTTTAGGTACTCGTGTCTTGTGTAACTTTTTAACCCGTGTAGTTTTGTTTGTGTGTGTCAGGTGCGCCCGGCAGAGCCCCAGGTAACACGGCAGCGTTCCGAGCTGCTCTCTGGACCAACCTAGAGAAACTCATGGACCAGATCAGTGCTCGCTTGCGGACAGGTATGCTTTTACCTTTACAGATACTTTACCCAAGCAAAGGTGCACTTTTACCTGCTGAAGTAGAGTAATGTACCTAGTCAGGGAGTACAGAGTTAACCTGTAATCTCTCTGTCTTTAGGTGCAACACCTCCAGAAGGTCCTGATGAAGAAGAGAGACCCTGTCACTCACGTCTGCTTCATCAATGAGATCATTAAGGTGAGACGCCATGTCCTCGTAAAAGGCCTGTGTGTCCTTGCCCCTGGACTGTCATCAGCACACCCTTCCACAACATCTATCCATCTACTCTTGGCAATATCCTTCTCTTCTCTTTTGCCTTCCCCTGCCAACCTCTTTCCCATCCCCTCCCTCTCCCATTCCCCTCTCTCCATACTGATCGGTCCATTACCTGGGCCTGTCCTGGACCAAACCTACCCAGGCTTTATTGACTCTGCTGGCATCAGCAGAATGCTGGGCTGTTAAGCAGAACAGCATGCAGGGACTTAAGTTCTCTAATACAAGCTGAAAGAGATTCAGCTGTGCCAATTTTCTTTCTTAGAGGAGCATGGACCCTTTTAATTTGCTCCCTCCCTCTCTTTCTCTCCCTTCCTCCCTTTCACTCTGTTTCTGTCCCCCTCTCGTTCCGTCCGTTGTCATGCTCTCTCCGTCTCTCTCTCTTTATCTGTCTCTCCATCTCTCTTTATTCTTTATAAAAGTCCACAGTCCTATAATTGGCCTTTTCTATTCAGGAGAGCAGTCGACCTATTATCAGCTTGCTCCAATTAAGGTCTAGTGCTGTGTGTGTGTGGTGCATGCGTGTGTGTGTGTGTGTGTGGTGCGTGTACATGCCTGTTTGTGTAAGTTCAGAAGGAGGACATGGACATAGTGTGGTCTATTTTGTGTTGGTTTAATGTTATCAGGTTAGCATTGATCGACTGTGTGTGTGTGTCCTTTTTGTGATAGGCCACAGGACAGTACACTATGTAGAACATGAAGCAGAGTAGGCCTACTTTACTTTAGTTTCTGTAAGATAAGCGGAAATCATCCAGTCTTTAGGCTCTGGGGCAGTTTACCTAGAAATGAAGCACATCTCACACAGCTGTCATCATCACCATTAATATCATCATCCTCATCATCATCATCATCATCATCATCATCATCATCATCATCATCATCATCATCAATACCATCAACATCAATACCATCACCACCATTAAGATCATCACCATCATCATCACCATTAAGATCATCACTATTAAGATCAACATCAAGATCATCATCATCACCATTAAGATCATCACATTAAGATCATCATCATTATCATCGCCATTAAGATCATCACCATCATCACATTAAGATCATCATCGTTATCATCAACATTAAGATCATCACCACCAGCATCACCATTAAGATCATCACCATTAAGATCATCAACATTAAGATCATTGTCACCTTCACCATCTTCATCACCATTATGATCATCACCATATTCATCATCACAATCATTATCAGCATCACCATAACCAGCAGCATCATCATTAAGATCATCACCACCAGCATCACCATCAAGGTAATCACCATTAAGATCATCACCATTAAGATCATCACCAGCATCATCACCATTAAGATCATCATTACCACCAGTAAGATCATCATCATCATCACCATTAAGATCATCGCCATTAAGATCATCACCATCATCATCATCATTAAGATCATCATCATCCCCATTAAGATCATCACCATCATCACCATTAAGATCATCACTATTAAAATCATCACACTGTCATCATCACCATTAAGATCATCCCCACCGTCATCATCACCATTAAGATCATCACCATCTTCATAATCACCATTATGATCATCACCATCTTCAACATCACAGTCATTATCAGCATCACCATAACCAGCAGCATCATCACCATTAAGATCATCACCAGCATCATCACAATTAAGATCATCATTACCACCAGTAAGATCATCATCATCATCATCACCATTAAGATCATCATCATCCCCATTAAGATCATCACCATTAAGATCATCACCATTAAGATCATCACCATTAAGATCATCACCATCATCACCATTAAGATCATTATCAGCATCACCATAACCAGCAGCATCATCACCATTAAGATCATCACCAGCATCATCACAATTAAGATCATCATTACCACCAGTAAGATCATCATCATCATCATCACCATTAAGATCACCATCATCACCATTAAGATCATCACCATTAAGATCATCACCATTAAGATCATCACCATCATCACCATTAAGATCATCACCATTAAGATCATCACCATCATCACATTAAGATCATCACCATTAAGATCATCACCATCATCACCATTAAGATCATCACACCGTTATCATCATCACCATCATCAATAAGATCATCGCCATTAAGATCATTCCCACCGTCATCATCGCCATTAAGATCATCACCATCTTCATAATCACCATTAAAATCATCACCATCTTCATCATCACCATTATGATCATCACCATCTTCAACATCACAGTCATTCTCAGCATCACCATAACCAGCAGCATCATCACCATTAAGCTCATCACCAGCATCATCATCATTAAGATCATCATTACCACCAGTAAGATCATCATCATCATCATCATCATCACCATTAAGATCATCACCATCATCACCATTAAGATCATCACCATTAAGATCATCACCATTAAGATCATCACCATCATCACCATTAAGATCATCACCATCATCACATTAAGATCATCACCATTAAGATCATCACCATCATCACCATTAAGATCATCACACCGTTATCATAATCACCATCACCAATAAGATCATCGCCATTAAGATCATTACCATCATCACTATTAAAATCATCACACTGTCATCATCACCATTAATATCATCCCCACCGTCATCATCACCATTAAAGATCATCACCATCTTCATCAACACAGTCATCATCACCATAACCAGCAGCATCACCACCATTAAGATCATCACCATCATCATTAAGATCACACCGTCACCACCATTAAGATCATCATCACCATTAATATCATCGTCAATACCATCAACATCAATACCATCATCACCACTATCACCACCACCATTAGGATCATCACACAGTCATCATCAATACCATCACACCATCATTATCAATACCATCACCACCATTAAGATCATCATAACCATCAACATCATCATCACCATTAAGATCAGAACCATCATCATCACCATTAAGATCATCATTACCATTAATATCATCACCATCATCATCATTAAGATCCTCACCATCATCATCACCATTAAGATCATCACCATCATCACATTAAGATCATCATCATCACCATTAAGATCATCACCATCATCACCATTAAGATCATTATCATCACCATTAAGATCATCACCATCATCATCACCATTAAGATCATCACCATCTTCATCACCAACATTAAGATCATCACCATTAAGATCACCACCACCGTCATCATCACCATCTTCATCATCACCATTAAGATCATCACCATCTTCATCACCATTAAGATCATCACCATCATCATCACAATTAAGATCATCATCACCATCTTCATCACCAACATTAAGATCATCACCATTAAGATCATCACCACCGTCATCATCACCATCTTCATCATCACCATTAAGATCATCAAGAACTTCATCATCACCATTACGATCATCACCAGCTTCATCATCATAGTCATTATCAGCATCACCATAACCAGCATTATCATCACCATTAAGATCATCATCACTATTAAGATCACATCGTCATCACCATTAAGATCGTCATCACCATTAAGATCATCACCATCATCATCCTCACCATTAAGATCATCACCATTAAGATCACCATCATTATCACCATTAAGATCATCACCATCATCATCCTCACCATTAAGATCATCACCATTAAGATCATCACCATCATCATCACCATTAAGATCATCACCATCATCACCATTAAGATCATCACCATCATCATCCTCACCATTAAGATCATCACCATTAAGATAATTATCATCACCATTAAGATCATCACCATCATCATCACCATTAAGATCATCATCACCATCTTCATCACCAACATTAAGATCATCACCATTAAGATCATCACCACTGTCATCATCACCATCTTCATCATCACCATTAAGATCATCACCATCTTCATCACCATTAAGATCATCACCATCATCATCACAATTAAGATCATCATCACCATCTTCATCACCAACATTAAGATCATCACCATTAAGATCATCACCACCGTCATCATCACCATCTTCATCATCACCATTACGATCATCACCAGCTTCATCATCATAGTCATTATCAGCATCACCATAACCAGCATTATCATCACCATTAAGATCATCATCACTATTAAGATCACATCGTCATCACCATTAAGATCGTCATCACCATTAAGATCATCACCATCATCATCCTCACCATTAAGATCATCACCATTAAGATCACCATCATTATCATCACCATTAAGATCATCACCATCATCATCACCATCACCACCATTAAGATCATCACCATCATCATCACCATTAAGATCATCATCATCTTCATAATCACCATTAAGATCATCACCATCTTCATCAACACAGTCATCATCACAATAACCAGCAGCATCATCATCATTAAGATTATCACCATCATCATCATTAAGATCACCACCATCACCATTCAAATCATCATCATGTCCATTAAGATCATCACACCGTCATCATTAAGATCATCATCATCATTAAGATCATCAAAATCATCATCACCATTAGATCATCTCCACCATCATCACCATGTCCTGTTCCACTGTACACACTTCTCCTCCTGTCATCTTAGGACCAGATCAGAGCAGGTCATTAGTATGAGTGTAGGGCTAGCTCAGCTCTACAGACAAACAGCATGAGGAAATACAGATATATTAAACGGAGCCGAAAGACACATCAATCTGTAATCAGGATGTCAAGCAAGGAGACGGAATTTGTCTGATCTCATGTGTGTACTAACTCTGCATGCATCAGAGGAGTGGACACTAATTAGTGCACTAACCTCCTAAGACGCCCAGCTATAACTTGTAACCATGGTGACGAGTTGTCATTGTTGTCCACGGCGACAGTTATGGCACAGCATGGTGGACGCGCACTTGTGTGTGGGGTGGGGGTGGTGTTCTAGCTGATTTGCAGTGTGATAAATGTGTGCAGCATTATCTACCAGGATCACACTGGTAGATAATGATGTTAATGACAGTCACACTGCCCTTCTGCCTGTGGGGTGCAGACTGCACTCATCACAGCCCTGTGTGTGTTTGTCTCCTTGTGTGACCCTCTGTTCAGTTGTTTCTCTCTTCTCTTTTATTATTATTATTATTTTTTTACCCCTTTTTCTCCCCAATTTCGTGGTATCCAATTGTTTAGTAGCTACTATCTTGTCTCATCGCTACAACTCCCGTACGGGCTCGGGAGAGACGAAGGTTGAAAGTCATGCGTCCTCTGATACACAACCCAACCAAGCTGCACTGCTTCTTAACACAGCACGCATCCAACCCGGAAGCCAGCCGCACCAATGTGTCAGAGGAAACACTGTGCACCTGGCAACCTTGGTTAGCGTGCACTGCGCCCGGCCCGCCACAGGAGTCGCTGGTGCGCGATGAGTCAAGGATATCCCTACCGGCCAAGCCCTCCCTAACCCGGACGATGCTGGGCCAATTGTGCGTCGCCCCACGGACCTCCCGGTTGCGACAGAGCCTGGGCGCGAACCCAGAGTCTCTGGTGGCACAGCTGGCGCTGCAGTACAGCGCCCTTAACCACTGCGCCACCCGGGAGGCCCCCGTTTCTCTCTTCTCGCTGCAGGACGGCCAGCCTGATATCCTCTACACGTTTTGGAGTGTTGTCACACACACTCTCTCAGTGGAGTTGCAGAGAGCAACGGCTGGTGAGGCTACATAGTAATGTCTGTTTCAGAGTAACGCTGATGCACCCTAATAGCAGTGTGTGTGCTTACTCTCTCTCTCTGAGTCTCTCTCTCTCTCCCTCATACATTTCTCTTCATCTTTTCTCTTTCAGGCCACGTTGCCTGCAAGTAATGCTGTACCTGCATTTCCGTGCGTTTGTGTGAGTGTATCAGTGGTACAGCACAGACGGTGGGGCCATCACTCTTCCCTTCTCCTATAAAGCCTAAACGCCCGTCCCTGTCCCGTCCCAACCACTGCGGGGTATGATTACACCTCTCTGATGATATATACCCCCCTTTCAGACAGGACAGGGTCTATAAACACACACACTCGCACACACACCTTTAATTTATACCCCGCCATGGGCCTTGCCTTATATAAGGTGGAGATACAACCCTACAGCATCCCTCCACACACACCGCAGAGAAACGTTTCCGCCCCCTCCTTATCTTACAGTAAGTGTGCCATTTCAGCAGAAGGGATAAATGTCAGTAGATGTAAAGGTGAGTAAAAGAGAGGTGTGTTTGGCTCCTGTGGTGCTGTTAACTCTATTTTCACACTGCGACCTGTGGGCTGCCTACCTATAGGATCTTTTGATTGCATATGGAACTGTTTCTAAAAACTCTTATAGACGCCGTTGTCTTTTCTCCTGCCGAGTTCTGCATCTAATTCCCTGGTGGTGAGAGACTCGAGAACATTGACTGATAGCAGATGTCATGAAAAAGATATGAAGGGAAACTGTGTGCAACACAACCTATACAAAGTGCTCCCTTGGCAGGGTAAAGAAAGAGAGCAGTCGAGCTATGATCCAGTCACCGTTGCACTAATCATTGTGTGTGTCTTTACCATTTCGTAAAGCCCACAGCAGCCTGCCTTGGACGAATCGGTGTCTATTGATCCCTGCTCTAACACAGTTCAGTGTTATCACCTGTTAATGATGCTCCTCATTCACTCTCACTGGTCAATATGGTCAACATCCGCACAGGCCCAGTATATCTCTTTTTCCTCCCTCTCTCTCTGTCTTTGTCTCCCTGGCTCTATCCTTCCTCCGTCTGTCTCTGTGCCAGTGGCTCCCACCCCTCCACATATTTTAATATTTTTTTATCTTTATTCTTTCTCTTATGGTGAAATATAACCTATGGTTCTATTAGCATATGGAAATATGAGAATTTGAATAAATATACTGAATGTCAAATGCTGTATGCACATTATCCTTTCTCCTCCTGTATACGAGGATATGAATTAGAGTAGTGTATATGAATGCTATCTATGCACATTATCCTTTCTCCTCCTGCCTGCGCTGCTCCCTCCAGACCTCATTAGAGCCTGAAAGTACTTCAGTTCAAACCTGTATGAATCATTATAAAACGCTATATTATGCATTCACCAAATCAATCTACATTAAAACAATCTGCATATCATCCCTTAACGAGCAACTAATCACTCGCAAATTCAGGGGATTAACATAATAATGAGCGGGAAAATGTCACCGTTTATTTTCTGTTCTTTTAAGCAGGATAGTCTTTCTGTTTCAGTCTCCTCCCTTCATCCATGTTCTAGTCTGGTACTCGGGGATAATGTGATGTTTCTAGTTCACGGGAGCAGAAAGACTGTTACTGTGCATCAAAGCAGATGTTTACCTATGCAGTCATTAAAACACAGAAGGTGACATTTTACAGCTCCACTCTCCTGCTCGTCCTCCTTCTCAATCTTCTCTTTTTGTGACCTCCTTCTCACCCCCCCCCCTCTCTCTCTCGCGCTGTCTCTTTCTCTATCCAGCCTCTTCCTTCCTCAAGCAGGCATTAGAGGGAGAGTACCCTAAAAGCTTCTCTGTCTTTATAACGACCTGCGGCGTCGGCTGCTGCAGTACAGCTCCAGCATCCAGGGGGTGATTTCGAGCAGCGCAGGGCTGGACATCGCCATGGACCTGCCCACCACAGAGACAGACAACCAGGACCTCTTCACACATGCCAAACACGACTACAAGTAAGTCTGAAGTGAACATACAGTCGAAGTCGGGAAGTTTACATACACTTAGGTTGGAGTCATTAAAACTCGTTTTTCAACCACTCCTCAAATGTCTTGTTAACAAACTATAGGTTTGGCAAGTCGGTTAGGACATCTACTTTGTGCATGACACAAGTCATTTTTCCAACAATTGTTTACAGACAGATTATTTCACTTATAATTCACTGTATCACAATTCCAGTGGGTCAGAAGTTCACATACACTAAGTTGACTGTGCCTTTAAACAGCTTGGACAATTCCAGAAAATTATGTCATGGCTTTAGAAGCATCTGATTGGGCTAATTGACATAATTTGAGTCAATTGTACCTGTGGATGTATTTCAAGGCCTCCACAACAATTGTAGACCTCCACAAGTCTGGTTCATCCTTGGGAGCAATTTCCAAACACCTGAAGGTACCACATTCATCTGTACAAACAATAGTACGCAAGTATAAACACCATGGGACCATGCAGCCGTCATACCGCTCAGGAAGGAGACGCGTTCTGTCTCCTAGAGATGAACGTACTTTGGTGCGAAAAGTGCAAATCAACCCCAGAACAACAGCAAATGACTTTGTGAAGATGCTGGATGAAACAGGTACAAAAGTATCTATATCCACAGTAAAACAAGTCCTATATCGACATGAAAGGCTGAAAGGCTGGCCAGCAAGGAAGAAGCCACAGCTCCACAACTGCCATAAAAAAGCCAGACTACGGTTTGCAACTGTACATGGGGACAAAGAGCATACTTTCAGTCCTCTGGTCTGATGAAACAAAAATAGAACTGTTTGGCTATAATGACCTTCTTTATGTTTGGAGGGAAAAGGGGGAGTCTTGCAAGCCGAAGAACACCATCCCAACCATGAAGCACTGTGGTGGCAGCATCATGTTGTGGGGGTGCTTTGCTGCAGAAGCGACTGGTGCACTTCACAAAATAGATGGCATCATGAGGATGGAAATTATGTAGATATATTGAAGCAACATCTCAAGATATCAGTCAGGAAGTTAAAGCTTGGTCGCAAATTGGTCTTCCAAATGGACAATGACCCCAAGCATAATTCCAAAGTTGTGGCAAAATGGCTAAAGGACAACAAAATCAAGGTATTGGAGTGGCCATCACAAAGCCCTGACCTCGATCCTATATAAAATGTGTTGGCAGAACTGAAAAAGTGTGTGCGAGCAAGGAGGCCTACAAACCTGACTCCGTTACACCAGCTCTGTCAGGAGGAATAGGCCAAAATTCACCCAACTTATTGTGGGAAGCTTGTGGAAGGCTACCCAAAACATTTGACCCAAGTTAAACAATTTAAAGGCAATGCTTCTAAATACTAATTGAGTGTATTGTAACTTCTGACCCACTGGGAACAGGGCTCCGGGCAGCCGAGCGGAAATGAAGGAAAACTCGCCTCCCTGCGGACCTGGCATCCTTTCACTCCCTCCTCTCTACATTTTCCTCTTCTGTCGCTGCTGCTAAAGCCACTTTCTACCACTCTAAATTCCAAGCATCTGCCTCTAACCCTAGGAAGCTCTTTGCCACCTTCTCCTCCCTCCTGAATCCCCCTCCCCTCCCCCTCCTCCCTCTCTGCAGATGACTTCGTCAACCATTTTGAAAAGAAGGTCGACGACATCCGATCCTCGTTTGCTAAGTCAAACGACACCGCTGGTTCTGCTCACACTGCCCTACCCTGTGCTCTGACCTCTTTCTCCCCTCTCTCTCCAGATGAAATCTCGCATCTTGTGACGGCCGGCCGCCCAACAACCTGCCCGCTTGACCCTATCCCCTCCTCTCTTCTCCAGACCATTTCCGGAGACCTTCTCCCTTACCTCACCTCGCTCATCAACTCATCCCTGACCGCTGGCTACGTCCCTTCCGTCTTCAAGAGAGCGAGAGTTGCACCCCTTCTGAAAAAACCTACACTCGATCCCTCCGATGTCAACAACTACAGACCAGTATCCCTTCTTTCTTTTCTCTCCAAAACCCTTGAACGTGCCGTCCTTGGCCAGCTCTCCCGCTATCTCTCTCAGAATGACCTTCTTGATCCAAATCAGTCAGGTTTCAAGACTAGTCATTCAACTGAGACTGCTCTTCTCTGTATCACGGAGGCGCTCCGCACTGCTAAAGCTAACTCTCTCTCCTCTGCTCTCATCCTTCTAGACCTATCGGCTGCCTTCGATACTGTGAACCATCAGATCCTCCTCTCCACCCTCTCCGAGTTGGGCATCTCCGGCGCGGCCCACGCTTGGATTGCGTCCTACCTGACAGGTCGCTCCTACCAGGTGGCGTGGCGAGAATCCGTCTCCTCACCACGCGCTCTCACCACTGGTGTTCCCCAGGGCTCTGTTCTAGGCCCTCTCCTATTCTCGCTATACACCAAGTCACTTGGCTCTGTCATAACCTCACATGGTCTCTCCTATCATTGCTATGCAGACGACACACAATTAATCTTCTCCTTTCCCCTTCTGATGACCAGGTGGCGAATCGCATCTCTGCATGTCTGGCAGACATATCAGTGTGGATGACGGATCACCACCTCAAGCTGAACCTCGGCAAGACGGAGCTGCTCTTCCTCCCGGGAAGGACTGCCCGTTCCATGATCTCGCCATCACGGTTGACAACTCCACTGTGTCCTCCTCCCAGAGCGCTAAGAACCTTGGCGTGATCCTGGACAACACCCTGTCGTTCTCAACTAACATCAAGGCGGTGGCCCGTTCCTGCAGGTTCATGCTCTACAACATCCGCAGAGTACGACCCTGCCTCACACAGGAAGCGGCGCAGGTCCTAATCCAGGCACTTGTCATCTCCCGTCTGGATTACTGCAACTCGCTGTTGGCTGGGCTCCCTGCCTGTGCCATTAAACCCCTACAACTCATCCAGAACGCCGCAGCCCGTCTGGTGTTCAACCTTCCCAAGTTCTCTCACGTCACCCCGCTCCTCCGCTCTCTCCACTGGCTTCCAGTTGAAGCTCGCATCCGCTACAAGACCATGGTGCTTGCCTACGGAGCTGTGAGGGGAACGGCACCTCAGTACCTCCAGGCTCTGATCAGGCCCTACACCCAAACAAGGGCACTGCGTTCATCCACCTCTGGCCTGCTCGCCTCCCTACCACTGAGGAAGTACAGTTCCCGCTCAGCCCAGTCAAAACTGTTCGCTGCTCTGGCCCCCCAATGGTGGAACAAACTCCCTCACGACGCCAGGACAGCGGAGTCAATCACCACCTTCCGGAGACACCTGAAACCCCACCTCTTTAAGGAATACCTAGGATAGGATAAAGTAATCCTTCTCACCCCCCCTTAAAATATTTAGATGCACTATTGTAAAGTGGCTGCTCCACTGGATGTCATAAGGTGAATGCACCAATTTGTAAGTCGCTCTGGATAAGAGCGTCTGCTAAATGACTTAAATGTAATGTAAATGTAATGAAAGAAATAAAAGCTGAAATCAATCATTCTCTACTATTATTCTGACATTTCACATTCTTAAAATAAATAGGTGATCCTAACTGAACTAAGACAGGGATTTTTACTAGGATTATTTGTAGTTTAAATGTATTTGGCTAAGGTGTATGTAATCTTCCAAAACATTAGAGACTAGACTACTCTCTCGCCCCTTTCTCCTTCTTTCTCTTTTTTATCCCCCTCTCTCCATGTCTCTCTCTCAGCTAACTTGTTACAGTATGCAGTCTGCCTCTTCACATGCTACTCACAGTGATCGAATGGTTTGGGATGAGTCTCTCTCTCTCTCTCTCACACACAGACAGACAGACAGACAGACAGACAGACAGACAGACAGACAGACAGACAGACAGACAGACAGACAGACAGACAGACAGACAGACAGACAGACAGACAGACAGACAGACAGACAGACAGACAGACAGACAGACAGACACTGACTGACTGACTGACTGACTGACTGACTGACTGACTGACTGACTGACTGACTGACTGACTGACTGACTGACTGACTGACTGACTGACTGACTGACTGACTGACTGACTGACTGACTGACTGACTGACTGACTGACTGACTGACTGACTGACTGACTGACTGACTGACTCACTCACTCACTCACTCACTCACTCACTCACTCACTCACTCACTCACTCACTCACTCACTCACTCACTCACTCACTCACTCACTCACTCACTCACTCACTCACTCACTCACTCACTCACTCACTCACTCACTCACTCACTCACTCACTCACTCACTCACTCACTCACTCACTCACTCACTCACTCACACCACTCACTCACCACTCACTCACTCACTCACTCACTCACTCACTCACTCACTCACTCACTCACCTCCACTCACTCACTCACTCACTCACCACTCACCACCACCACTCACTCACTCACTCACTCACTCACTCACTCACTCACTCACTCACTCACTCACTCACTCACTCACTCAACTCGACTAGTGTGGGATTGTACCCAGCTTGCTGTGATTGTCAGAAATAATTTCAGTATGAAGATTCTCATACACACTCACCCACACACATTCCGTGATGCGTGGTTACTCTCAGAATGTAAAGTCTCTTTATATTCTGCTCCATCAGTACTAAAGCTGTAGGAGAATTTAAACATGGGAGACCACTAGCAATTAAAACAGGCCACAGAACCGGTCACAGCCAGCACACTGATCAGTATGCATGGATGGAGCAGAAAGTAAACGTCCATTAAACCTGCTATATTTTAGAGTGCTCGGAGGAGTGTGTGTGTGTGTGTGTGTGTGTGTGGGCGGAGTGCCAGAAATAGTGAAAGAAGGGAGAAAGATAAAGCTTTTCCAAAGGCTTCCAGTGTGAGTGTATAAGAAGTCTTTGAGTGCAGACATGGAGGACAGTAGCTATCTGACCAGAGAAAGCTATATAGCACCTCGCTGAGGAGAGACAGGGCTTTGTAGTGGAGTAAACAGAGAACGTTTGAAGGACAGTTGAAGAAAACGATTGATAAAGGAACGTCAACATCAGAGTTTTCTCGAATCCTGCTAGACCAGACTCACCCTCCCATCGTCCTGGTCAAAAGTAGCACACTAAATAAGGGAATAGGGTAGGGCTGACCTAATTTAGGCGACTGGTCGAACAGTGGCATGTATGGCACAGGAGATGCCTGTCTGAGTGGACTAATCCATTGCAGAGGCTGCGGGGATGCCACACCAGTATCACCAGGAGTACATTTACCGCTAATTCCTATCATTTCTAATCTACAATATTTGTTTTGTTATGGTTATTTCTGTTGATTGATTCAAAATATTCTTAATATTGCAGTTTTACCATTGTCATTGTAGGAGTGCACAACCTAGGCTACACTTGTGAGGAAAAGTTTGGGTTTATTTCATTCCATTTACAAGTTATTAATTGTCTTTTGTTTGGAGTGCTCACACACACCAGATTACGCATAGAACTCGGCTACCTGACCTGCGCACTTATAAATGTACCCATTTGTGAATCTGAAACTATTTCTGATTGTCTTAACTCATCATCACTGTGGAGCTTCTCAAATGCATTTTTATCTTCCACTCAAAAAGCAAGTAAACAAAGTCTGTTTTTACATCCATTGAGAATGACAACAGTTCCTCAACGTAGCTGATTGGAGAAATATTTCCAGCTCTCTCTCTTTCGATAAACACTTTGCAGGAAAGGGGAAAAAAATGTCATGCACCGCTTGATCCGGTGGAAATGTCATAAAAAATACCTACCTTATTACTTCTTATGCAAATATCCTACAGCTGTGTCTGTCTCTCAAGAGTTCACATACTTTATGCAACGTTGCAAGTTTGCTAGTGTGAGCTTCAGGCTGGATCCAAGTTAGTAGCTGATACAATGTTTCAAGTTCCTTGCAAGACAGGCCATGCATAGCCAATGTGATTAATAGGATATTTATTTTTAACAGGATGTGGTCTACCTGCAGGCTACAATGTTTTTATATGTAGGCTATATACACATATTGGCAATAGAAGTTACTTTTGGATTTGTATCATTTTCATTTAGATATAATTTTGATGAACCACATGACATTGACTTTTAGATAAGAAGACTTTATCAGAAATTAAATGTAACCCACGAAAATGTGCATATGATAATCATAACTGGCACGCGGATCAGTAGAAATGGTACGATGACATGGAACTCCAAATGGAAAAGGTGGCCGACCGCTGGTGTGGCCTATTACCGGCAACTTCAGGAACCTAATGGCAGAATCTGCAAACGTCAGCTGGCAGCGGGAGGAAGAGGGTCGGGAACAGGTATTTTTCTTCTCGTTAAGCTATATTGATCTCTTGTTCCCTCTTTAGGAATTTGTGTCTTGATTTTTAATTGCAGTGCTTAAAGCATCAGGCAAAGTATCCTGATTTTAGTATAGTTGATTTTATTCAAACATAGTGTGTGAGAATCTATGTGAGAATGCCGTTCATTGACTACAGCTCAGTGTTCAACACCATAGTGCCCACAAACTCATCACTAAGCTAAGGGCCCTGGGACCAAACACCTCCCTCTGCAACTGGATCCTGGACTTCCTGATGGGTCACCCACGGGTGGTAAGGGTAGGCAACAACATCTGCCATGCTGATCCTCAAAACGAGGGCCCCTCAAGGGTGCGTGCTTAGTCCCCTCCTGTATTCCCTGTTCACCCACGACTGCGTGGCCAAGCACGACTCCAACACCATCGTTAAGTTTACTGACGACACACCGGTGGTAGGCCTGATCACCGACAAAGATGAGAAAGCCTATAGGGAGGAGTTCAGACACCTGGCAGTGTGGTGCCAGGACAACAACCTCTCCCTCAACGTGAGAAAGAGAAAGGAGATGATCGTGGACTACAGGAAAAATCGGGCTGAACACGCCCCAATTCACATCGATGAGGCTGTAGTGGAGCGGGTCGATAGTTTCATGTCTCTTTGTGTCCACATCACCAACAAACTAGAATGGTCCAACCACAACAAGACAGTCGTGAAGAGGGCATGACAACACCTTTACCCCCTCAGGAGACTGAAAAGATTTGGCATGTGTCCCCAGATACTCAAAAAGTTCTGCAGCTTCGAGAGCATCCTGACCGGTTGCATCACCACCTGGTATGCAACTGCTCGGCATCCGACCGTAAGGCAGACGGTAGTGAGTACGGCCCAGTACATCACTGTGGCCAAGCTATTCAGGACTTATATACTGTACTAGGCGGTGTCAGAGGAAGGCCCAAAAAATAATCAAAGACTCTAGTCATAGACTTTTTATTTTACCTTTATTTTACTAGGCAAGTCAGTTAAGAACCAATTCTTATTTTCAATGACGGCCTAGGAACAGTGGGTTAACTGCCTGTTCAGGGGCAGAACGACAGATTTGTACCTTGTCAGCTCGGGGATTTGAACTTTCAACCTTTCGGTTACTAGTCCAACGCTCTAACCACTAGGCTACCCTGCCACCCCCGACTGTTCTCCGGAGCACCAAGTCTAGTTCCGAAAGGCTCCTTAACAGCTTCTACCCCAAGCCATAAGACTGCTGTTTAATAAAATGGCCACCCGGACTATTTGCATTGACCCCCCTTTGTTTTTACACTGCTGCTACTTGCTGTTTATTATCTATCCTGCCTACATGTACAAATTACCTCAACTAACCTGTACTCCTGCACATTGACTCGGTACCGGTAAGGCCCTGTATGTAGCCTCATTATTGTTATTTTGTTACTTTGTTACTGTTTTTTTACTCTAGTTTATTTAGTAAATATTTTCTTAACTCTATTTTCTTAACTGCCCTTAACTTGTTGGTTAAAGGCTTGTAAAGTAAGCATTTCACTGTAATGTCTACACTTGTTGTATTCAGCATTTCACTTTAATGTCTACACCTGTTGTATTCAGCATTTCACTGTAAGGTCTACACCTGTTGGATTCAGCATTTCACTGTAATGTCTACACCTGTCGGATTTGGCGCATGTGACTAATAACGTTGGATTTTATTTGATTTAATATGTGGAAAAATACACGTTTAAAAATGTTGAACAATCGATTGGTCAAAAGAACGGACGACTCCGTCAACCAAGATTTTTAGAATATGGTGCCATTTGGGACCCGAGACCCTCTCTACTGGGTAAACTTAGATGTCTGGAAAAAGCAGCTATATTTGTGGCAGATGCAACAACCTGAGTGTTTGTTTAAATTGCGTTGGTATGGCTAGGTGACCAGACAGGTGGAAATGGCTCCTGTCCACTCTAGCGTCTGTCTATAACTGCTGGAGCCTGATATGAGTCACACATTAACCCAAAGGTGTGGAGCTCCAGGCCCTGCCAGGGGCCCTTGCTGCTCCCTGTTTCCCAGTAGGAGATCATGTCCCTGGGTACTCAGGCTACGCTACAGCGCCTGGCCCCGCTGGTTTCCCCTCTGGCACTCAGTGAAGCTGAGTCAGTGTTGATTAACCAAGAGTACATGAGAGCCAGGTTATCTCCCTGACTTCATTAAATCTCTCTATCCCTCTCTCTAGTACTCTTTTCTCTCGTGGGTCCCTCACTCCGTCCCACCTCTCTTTCATTTCCTTGCTCTACCCCCATACCCTCTTTCTCTCTCCATCTCTCTGTTTGCTCTCTGATGTAGAGCTGTCAACCTGTGTGTTTTGTGTTGTCTCTCAGTGTTTAACCTTGTAATTACGGGCGCTGCTGTGGGCCAAATTACCTCTGTTACTCAAGGTGCCTGTTGCTGTGGTAGGGCACTGAAGAGAGAGGGGGATGGAGGGGGTGAAGAAAGGACAGAAGGTCCACTAACAAGCTGAAGGAGAACTGCACAGACGGATAAAGTGAGCGAGGAGGATGGAAGGAGGTAGTGTGAAGAAGCCCAGACGGAGCAGTGACGGGTGGGAAGAGATGGATGAATCGGCTGGTTGACACGGAGGAATAAGTCAGAGGAGAGGGTGATGAGATGGAGAACAAACATTGAATGCACATTTGCTCGTGTGCGAAAAATCACTCGTCGTCATTGTCATTATTCTCATTTAGCGACCTTTCAGTTAACGAGAGAGCACCATTAATCAATAGGCGCCCTGTCTGGTGAATTATGGTGCATAAATGACTGGCCAGATGAACCAATGTTTGGAGCGCTGCTGGAGAAGTGTGTGTGTGTGTGTGTGCGTGCGTGCGTGCGTGCGTGCGTGCGTGCGTGCGTGCGTGCGTGCGTGCGTGCGTGCGTGCGTGCGTGCGTGCGTGCGACCCCATATCCAACCTTGTCCCTTGACGGCCCTACAGGCTGCTGTTTGTTTGGGTTTCTCTACCTCTTCCCCATTTCATCAGTGTGAGAGAGGGCAAGGGAGAGAGAGGGTAGCCGTGCCTGTCACTGCTGATGTCTTTATCTCGCTCCAGCGGTACAGACGAGTCCACTGTGCGCTCGCTGTGGGTCTAGATCAGTGTGTGTCAGACGTGTAAATAGACAGAGAATCTGTTCTCTAGGCATGTTCCCGAAATGTAGAACTTTGTTTAAACCAGGAAAATAATTAACCATCAATGTATATTGTATGTAAACATATTCATGAGATAAATAATGTGTGTGTAGGTGTAGTCCAGAAAAGGCTTTGAAGGATTATCTGCAGCCCTACGAGGCAGCGTACCTCTCCAAGTCTCTGTCTCGTCTGTTTGACCCCGTCAACCTGACGTAACCCCCGCCCTCCCACGACGAACCGGACAGCACCATCAAGACCATCACCAGGTACACACCCACACACACACTGTTCTCCACTCAGACAACATTCTCAGAGAAGAAAAATGAAATATGATTTCTTACATCTGTTGTTCATCACACTTTCTTTTGCTGATCTTTCCGATGTCCTACATGTCATATTATTATGTGTGCGTCCTCCACAGCGAGCTGAACGTGGCGTCGGTAGACACAAGTCTGACTCTGGCGGTGGTCAAGAACGCTGCCAAGACCGTCCAGCTCTTCTGCGTCAAGTCTGAGCAGCTGGTAGGTCACCACAACAACCAATTGTCCATCAGTCAAACCCTGTTCTGTGGCTAAGTGGCAGCCCTGTGTGTCAGTGGGCGCAAGGAGAGGAGATGAGAGGGGATGAGGAGAAGAGAACAGGAGAATAGAGGGGGGTAGAATAGTACAGACCGGTCAGAGAATGTCTCTCTCAGCCCATTGTCGTCAGTGTTCATTCAGAATTTCCCTGATGGTCATCATCAAGTGGGCTGCTTGGCTTGTCAGATGAGGAAGGTTACTGAGGAGGCTAGTGCCTGGGTTAGTGACCCATAGGGCTCTGGTCAAAAGTAGTGCACTAATATATAGGGAATAGGGTGTCATTTGGGACACAGGCACACAGTGTCTGAGTGGTTCCTCCTGCCCACTAATGTAGTCTTCAAAAGGTAGAGTTGACCTGAACATTAAGAAATAAAAAATGTGTTGAGACAATCTCTCCACCCTGGCTCTCACTCTTGATTATATAGAGGACTAGAAGTAAACCCTGCAACCCTAGGAGCCCTCCGTCGTCCAGCTCTTCACATATGTGGGAGCTGTATCTACTGCGCTTTGTTTCGGGACAAACTGGATAACTCAGCGTTCCAGTGCGGTAATTGTTTGCTTGCCGAGGATTTTAGGCTTGAGGTGGCTTCCTTGATCACGCAGGTCGCCAGCCTATGTCAGAAACTGGATCGAGTGGGGCTTCTCCATCTGTCGGAGGCCTGCGCCGGGAGCAACGGGCTCAACTTATCCTGCCTCTCAGCCACCCATAAAGGGTTCTCCAAATCCTGTGACCCGTGGAATTGGGTTGATTTCCTTGTCCTTCTCGCCTGCTGTGATTTTGGGCAGCTCTATGGTAAGAACTTTGAGCATACCTGGTGCAAAAACAATGTCCTGTCCCAGAGCTCTAGTAAATTACATTACTAAGCTGCTCCCGAATGTACTAAGTCAGGACATGGAAATCGATTGTATCGTCGTCCATGTGGGTTTTAATGACATTATGAAGGGCAGCTCGGAAGGATTGAAACTGGATTTTAAAGAGCTGATTGACTCTCTGCTAGACAATCATATCTGGCCCTGTGCCCTCTCTGAATCGTGGCATTGAACACTTTAGCAGGATTCTTTCTCTTCTGGCTACGTGATTATTGCAGCTGAATGGGGGTAACTTTTGTTGACAATTTCTATACCTTTTTGAAAACAAAACACATTTTATATGGAGGATGGGATCCACCCAAGTCATTTGGGTTTCATGATCCTTTCACAGCATTATAAGGCTGGGTTGAGACAGTGACCCAAGCGCAGCTCAGTTAATCCCTACCATTGTGACTGAGTTGTCATAATGCTTCAGCAAATGTACATTATACCAGCGTTGGTAGACACAATGTAAATAACCTCATTTATGTCCCTCTAACTGCCCTGAATGCCTCTACTGATCCTACAGCTATTGTATGCAGTAATCATGGGCCTATGAACCAGATTTAACACTGAGGTGGTGTGTCCTAGGAGGAAGTCCACTGTGTGCAGCTCACCCTGCACTAACATAAATAACATGAGCACATCTGCTGCTGCTAAGCTTCCCATTAAAGCAATGAAAACAATTAAGCATCCCAGAAGAAAAGTGCTCAAAATTACCCCCATTAACGTATGTAACTTCAGAAAAAAAGTTCCTGAAATCAATAATTTGCTAGTAGCAGATGACATTCATATTTTGACTATCTCTGAAGCGCACTTAGATAATACCTTTGTACCGTGGTAGCAATACACGGTTAAAACACCTACAGAAAATACAGAAATGCTAATGTTGGAGGTGGTGCTGTTTATATTCAGAAACACATTCCTGTAAAGCTTAGAGAGGATCTCATGTTAAATACTGTTGAAGTAATATGGCTACAGGTTCATCTGCCTCACCTAAAGCACATTCTGGTGGGAAGCTGCTATGGACCACCAAGTGCTAACAGTCGGTATCTGGGTAACATGTGTGAAATGCTTGATAATGTATGTGATATCAACAGAGGTATATTTTCTGTGTGATTTCAAATATTGACTGGCTTTCATCAAGCTGCCCACTCAGGAAAAAGCTTCAAACTGTAACCAGTGCAGGCATCTACCAGGGTAGGTCAACCTACCAGGGTAGTTACAAACAGCACAGGAATGAAATCATCAACATGTATTGATCACATCTTTACTAATGCTGCAGAAATTAGCTTGAAAGCAGTATCCATATCCATCGGATGTAGTGATCACAATATAATAGCCATATCTAGGAAAACCAAAGTTCCAGAGGCTGGGACTGTATAAGAGGTCATACAATACATTTTGTAGTGATTCCTATGTTAATGATGTACAGAATATTTGTTGGTCGCTGGTGTGTAATGAGGAGCAAACAAACGCTGCACTTTGACACATTTATGAAATTGCTTATTTCAGTCACTAATAAGCATGCACCCATTAAGAAAATGACTGTAAAAACGATTTAATCCCTGTTGATGGTTGAGGATTTGAAAAATTGTGTGTTTGAGAGGGATGAGGCAAAAGGAATTTTATTTTAATTTATTTGATTTTAGTTCTCAACCAGTTCTCAACTAGTTCTCAACCAGGTAGACCAGTTGAGAACAAGTTCTCATTTACAACTGTGACCTGGCCAAGATAAGGCAAAGTAGTGTGACACAAACAACAACACAGAGTTACACATGGGATAAACGAACGTACAGTCAATAACAATAGAGAAATCTATATACTGGGCAATAAATAGGCCATAGTGGTGAAATAATTACAATTTAGCATTAACACTGGAGTGATAGATGTGCAGAATATGATGTGCAAGTAGAGATACTGGGGTGCAAAGGAGAAAAAAATAATATTACAATATGGGGTAGTTGAGGTGGGCTATTTACAGATAGGCTATGTACAGGTGCAGTGATCTGTGAGCTGCTCTGACAGCTGGTGCTTAAAGTTAGAGAGGGCGATATGAGTCTCCAGCTTCAGTGATTTTTGCAATTAGTTCCAGTCATTGGCAACAGAGAACTGGAAGGAAAGGCGGCCAAATAAGGAATTGGCTTTGGGGATGACCAGTGAAATATACCTGCTGGAGTGTGTGCTCGGGTGGGTGTTGCTATGGCGACCAGTGACCAGAATGTCAACTAAGTCTGGCTGCACAACCGATTGGCAAACGTATTGCAAATTAAGAAATCATGTTACTAAACTGAATAAAAAGAAGGAACTACACTATGAAACAAAGATAAATTACATAAAGAATGATAGTAAAAAAAACTTTGGAGCAACTTAAATTACATTTTCGGGAAACTCAGCTCCATTATTCATTGAATCAGATGGCTCATTCATCACAAAATATTGATTTTGCCAACTACTTTAATGATTTTTTTCATTGGCAAGATTAGCAAACTTAGGCATGACATGCCAGCAACAAACGCTGACACTACACATCCAATTATATCTGACCAAATTATGAAAGACAAGTGCGGAAGAGGTGAAAAAAAGTATTGTTGTCAATCAACAATGACAAGCCACCGGGGTCTGACAACTTGGATGGAAAATTACTGAGTATAATTGTGGACAATATTGCCACGCCTATTTGCCATGTTTTTTAAGCATACTAGAAAGTGTGTGCCCTTAGGCCTGGAGGGAAGCTGAAGTCATTCCGCTACCTAAGAATAATAAAGCCCCCTTTTCTGTCTCAAATAGCCGACCAATCAGCCTGTTACCAACCCTTAGTAAACCTTTGGAGAAAATGGTGTTTGACCAGATACAATGCTATTTTACAGTAAACAAATTGACAACAGATATTCAGGACACTTATAGGGAAGGACACTCAACACTCAGCACAGCACTTACACAAATGACTGATGATTGACTGAGAGAAATTGATGATAAAAAGATTTGGGGGGTTGTTTTGTTAGACATCAGTGCGGCTTTTGACATTGTCGATCATAGTCTGCTGCTGATTTTTCAATCTTTACTAACGACTTTGAGTAAAGCCAGTGTGTCTATGTATGCGGATGACTCAACACTATGCACGTCAGCGACAACAACGACTGAAATGACTGCAACACTTAACAAAGAGCTGCAGTTCCTTTCAGAGTGGGTGGCAAGGAATAATATATTTTTACTAAAAACTTTGTATTTGGGACAAATCATTCACTAAACCCTCAAACCCCACCAAAATCTTGTATTTATTACAATGTGGAAAATAAGCAAGTTGAGTTGACTAAACTGCTTGGAGTAACCCTGAATTGTAAACTGTCAAAACATAGTGATACAACAGTAGCTAGGATGGGGAGAAGTTTGTCCATAATAAAGCGCAGGTCTACATTCTTAACAGCACTATCAACAGGTCAGGTCCTACAGGCCCTAGTTTTGTCGCACCTGGACTACTCTTCAGTCGTGTGGTCAGGTGCCACAAAAAGTGACATAAGAAAATTGCAATTGGCTCAGAACAGGGCAGCACGGCTGGCCCTTGAATGTACACAGAGAGCTAACATTAATAATATTCATGTCAATTTCTCCTGGCTCAAAGTGGAGGAGCGATCATTACTTGTATTTGTGAGAGGTATTGACATGTTGAATGCATACCCCACAAGACATGCCACAAGAGGTTTCTTCACAGTCCCCAAGTCCAGAACAGACTATGGGAGGCGCACATTACTACATATAGCCATGTCTACATGGAACTCTGTTCCACATCAGGTAACTGATGCAAGCAGTAGAATTAGATTTAAAAAACAGATCAAAATACACCTTGTGAGGGGCCTCCCAAGTGGTGCAGCGGTCTAAGGCGTCACTACAGACCCAGTTTCAATCCCAAGCTGTGTCACAACCGGCCATGACTGGTAGTCCCATAGGGCGGCGCACAATTGGACCAGCGTCGTTTGGGTTAGGGGAGGCTTTGGCCCAGCGTCGTCTGGGTTAGGGGAGGGTTTGGCCCAGCGTCGTCTGAGTTAGGGGAGGGTTTGGCCAGGGGGCTTTACTTGGCTCATCGCGCTCAAGCAATGTATTTGGCTAAGGTGTATGTAAACTTCTGACTTCAACTGTGTATATATATATATCAAGTCAGAAGTTTACATACACCTTAGCCAAATACATTTAAACACAGCTTTTCACAATTCCTGACATTTAATCCTAGTAAAAATTCCCTGTCAGAGGTCAGTTAGGATCACCACTTTATTTTAAGAATGTGAAATGTCAGAATAATAGTAGAGAGAATGATTTATTTAAGCTTTTATTTTTTTTCATCACATTCCCAGTGGGTTCGAAGTTTATATACACCCAATTATTATTTGGTAGCATTGCCTTTAAATTGTTTAACTTGGGTCAAATGTTTTGGGTAGCCTTCCACAAGCTTCCCACAATAAATTGGATGAATTTTGGCCCATTCCTCCTGACAGAGCTGGTGTAACTGAGTCAGGTTTGTAGGCCTCCTTGCTCACACACGCCTTTTCAGTTCTGCCCACAAATTTTCAATAGAATTGGGGTCAGGGCTTTGTGATGGCCACTCCAATACCTTTGACTTTGTTGTCCTTAAGCCATTTTGCCACAACTTTGGAAGTATCCTTGGGGTCATTGTCCATTTGAAGACCCATTTGTGACCAAGCTTTAACTTCCTGACTGATGTCTTGAGATGTTGCTTCAATATATCCATATAATTTTCCATCCTCATGATGCCATCTGTTTGTGAAGTGCACCAGTCCCTCCTGCAGCAAAGCACCCCCACAACATGATGCTGCCAACATGATGCTGCCTGTTCTTCGGCTTGCAAGCCTCCCCTTTTTCCTCCAAACATAACAATGGTCATTATGGACAAACAGTTATATTTTTGTATCATCAGACCAGAGGACATTTCTCCAAAAAGTACGCTCTTTGTCCCCATGTACAGTTGCAAACTGTTGTCTGTTTTTTTTTAATGGCGGTTTTGGAGCAGTGGCTTCTTCCTTGCTAAGCGGCCTTTCGGGTTATGTCGATATAGGACTCGTTTTACTGTGGATATAGATACTTTGTACCGGTTTCCTCCAGCATCTTCACAAGGTCCTTTGCTGTTGTTCTGGGATTGATTTGCACTTTTCACACCAAAGTACGTTAATCTCTAGGAGACGGAACGCGTCTCCTTCCTGAGCGGTATGACGGCTGCGTGGTCCCATGGTGTTTATACATGCGTACTATTGTTTGTACAAATTAATGTGGGAGCTTCAAGCGTTTGGAAATTGCTCCCAAAGAAGAACCAGACTTGTGGAGGTCTACAATTGTTTTTCTGAGGTCTGATTTCTTTTGATTTTCCCATAATGTCAAGCAAAGACGCGCTGAGTTTAAAGGTAGGCCTTGAAATACATCCACAGGTACACCTCCAATTGACTATGTCAGTTAGCCTAGCAGAAGCTTCTAAAGCCATGACATAATTTTCTGGAATTTTCCAAGCTGTTTAAAGGAACAGTCAACTTAGTGTATGCGAACTTCTGACCCACTTGAATTGTGCTACAGTGAATTATAATTGAAATAATCTGTCTGTAAACCACTGTTGGAAAAATGACTTGTGTCATGCACAAAGTAGATGTCCTAACCAACTTGCTAAAACTATAGTTTGTTAACAAAAAATGTGGCTGAAAATGTGGTTGAAAAAGTGGTTGGAAAACGAGTTTTAATAACTGTATGTAAAATTCAGAATTCAACTGTATATATTGTACCAATGAAAAGCTTGGACACACCTACTCATTCAAGGGTTTTTCTTTATTTGTACTATTTTCTACATTGTAGAATAATAGTGAAGACATCACAACTATATAATAACACACATATCAAATCATGTAGTAACCAAAAAGGTGTTAAACAAATCAAAATATATTTGAGTTTTGAGATTCTTCAGTAGTCAGCCTGGAATTCATTTCAATTAACAGGTTTGCCTTGTTAAAAGTGAATTTGTGGAATTTCTTTCCTTAAAGTGTTTGAGCCAATCAGTTGTGTTGTGACAAGGTAGGGGTGGTATACAGAAGATGGCCCTATTTGGTCAAAGACCAAGTCCATATTATGGCAAGAACAGCTCAAATAAGTAAAGAGAAACAACAGTCCATCATTACTTTAAGACATTAAGGTCAGTCAATACGGAAAATCTCAAGCGCTATGATGAAACTGGCTCTCACGAGGACCGCCACAGGAAAGGAAGACCCAGAGTTACCTCGGCTGCGGAGGATAAGTTCATTAGAGTTACCAGCCTCAGAAATTGCAGCCCAAATAAATGCTTCACAGAGTTCAAGTAACAGACACATCTCAACATCAACTGTTCAGAGGAGACTGTGTGAGTCAGGTCTTCATGGTCGAATTGCTGCAAAGAAACCACTACTAAAGGACACCAATAATAATAAGTGACTTGCTTGGGCCGAGAAACACGAGCAATGGACATTAGACTGGTGTAAATCTGTCCTTTGGTCTAAAGTCCAACTTTGAGATTTTTTGTTCCAATCGCTGTGTCTTTGTGAGAAGTGGTGTGGGTGAACGGATGATCTCTGCATGTGTGTTTCCCATCGTAAAGCATGGAGGTGTTATGGTGTGGGGGTGCTTTGCTGATGACACTGTCAGTGATTTATTTTTAATTAAATGCACACTTAACCAGCATGGCTACCACAGCATTCTGCAGCTATACGCCATCCCATCTGGTTTGTGCTTAGTGGGACTATCATTTCTTTTTCAACTGGACAATGACCCAACGTACCTCCAGGCTATGTAAGGGCTATCTGACCAAGAAGGAGAGTGATGGAGTGCTACATCAGATGACCTGGCCTCCACAATCCCCTGACCTCAACTAACTTGAGATGGTTTGTGATGAGTCGGACCCCAGAGTGAAAGAAAAGCAGCCAACAAGTGCTCAGCACATGTGGGAACACCTTCAAGGCTGTTGGAAAAGCATTCCAGGTGAAGCTGGTTGAGAGAATGTCAAGAATGTGCAAGCTGTCATCAAGCCAAATGGGGCCTATTTGAAGAATCTCAAATAGGCCCCATTTGTTTAACACTTTTTTGGTTACTACATGATTTGATATGTGTGTTATTTCATAGTTTTGATGTCTTCACTATTATTCTACAATGTAGAAAATAGTACAAATAAAGAAAACCCTTGAATGAGTAGGTGTTCTAAAACTTTTGACCGGTAGTATACATATTACCTCAGTTACCTCAACTAACCGGTGCCCCTGCACATTGACTCTGTACCGGTACTGCCTCTATATAGCCTTGGTTGTTATTTTTCAATTCAATTCAATTCAAGGGCTTTATTGGCATGGGAAACATGTGTTAACATTGCCAAAGCAAGTGAGGTAGACAACATACAAAGTGAATATATATAAAGTGAAAAACAACAAAAATGAACAGTAAACATTACACATACAGAAGTTTCAAAACAGTAAAGTATTTTACTGCTGCTGTTTAATTATTTGTTACTTTTATTTTTTATTTTTTACTTAACACTTTTTAATTTTTTTTATTCTTAACTTCATAAAGCATTGTTGGTTAAGTTCTTGTCAGTAAGCATTTCACTGTAAGGTCTACCTACACCTGTTGTATTCGGTGCATGTGACAAATACGATTTGATTTGACAAACACAGACATACTCAGGTGTGAACAGGAAGCGTCTTCAGGGCTGGTACCCTGACACCTTTCTGTGTGTGTGTGGTGTGTGTGTGGGCACGTGCATGTCATGAATGCCAGTGTGTGCGTGTCTGCCATCCACACAACTACACTCTGAGGCAATAGTTAACTGTTGCTGTGCCCTTTTTAGAACGTTGCTATGGCACCACTTTGCACATGTTGTCTGAACTTTTTCTCTCTCTCTGTCTTCCTGAGATGGCCCCAATTCCTCTCTCTGTCTTCCTGAGATGGCCCCAATTCCTCTCTCTGTCTTCCTGAGATGGCCCCAATTCCTCTCTCTGTCTTCCTGAGATGGCCCCAATTCCTCTCTCTGTCTTCCTGAGATGGCCCCAATTCCTCTCTCTGTCTTCCTGAGATGGCCCCAATTCCTCTCTATGTCTTCTTGAAATGGCCCCAATTCCTCTCTCTCTGTCTTCCTGAGATGGCCCCAATACTTCTCTCTCTGTCTTCCTGAGATGGCCTCAATTCCTCTCTCTCTGTCTTCCTGAGATGGCCCCAATTCCTCTCTCTCTGTCTTCTGTTATCCAATCAGCACTCTGTCTACGGTGTGAAGGTTCAGATTGCTTCCAGATCATTCCACTCCCAATGTTATTTTCAGAGCTTGTCTATGACTTTTCCCTCCTATTTTCTCCTCTCCAATCATTTGATTAAGTCTAGTAGGTATGATGAGGATTAGATTGTGTGTGTGACCTGCTTGTCATCACCTCTGAGATGAGTGGTGGTGAGGTGTCCCCATCCGCCTGTGGAACATGGCCTGAAGACAGCAGCACAAACTGCTACTACAGCTGGATCCTGGTTCCTGCCCCATTTCTGTGTGGCCCCTCCTCGCTCTGCTATAGCAGTGGGAGCTGGCGTCTGGCTCCTGTGGGCCCTTGCTCTCACTGATGCTGTGTGTCTGCTGAGTACTACAGGTGTCCTGACTTTTTTCTCTCTCTTCCCTCCATCTATTTCTCCTTCTCCCTCCTCTCCCTTTCTCTGTCTCTCTCTCTCTCCCGCTCTCTCTCTTCCTCAATTTCTCTTCCTCCATCCTTCCATTCTTCTCTCACTCTCTCTCTTCTCTCCGGCTGTCTACCCAGGGGGATGCCAGTCAGGTGATGGGGCCTCTCACAGAAGGCCAGAGGAGGAACATGGCGGTGGTCAACTCCCTCTACAGACGACACCAAGATGTTGCTAAGGTCCCCCCCATAATACGCTCACACACACGTATACACACACACCATCATACACATTACGCTTAGCTTGCACTGTGCTATTTTTACACGTCTACCTTGTTTACACGTAAGCATCATGTTTTACATGTCTACCTTGTTTTACACATCCGCATCATGTTTTACACGTCTACCTTGTTTTACACATCCGCATCATGTTTTACACGTCTACCTTGTTTTACACATCCGCATCATGTTTTACACGTCTACCTTGTTTTACACATCCGCATCATGTTTTACACGTCTACCTTGTTTTACACGTCCGCATCATGTTTTACACGTCTACCTTGTTTTACACGTAAGCATCATGTTTTACATGTCTACCTTGTTTTACACGTCCGCATCATGTTTTACACGTCTACCTTGTTTTACACGTAAGCATCATGTTTTACATGTCTACCTTGTTTTACACGTCCGCATCATGTTTTACACGTCTACCTTGTTTTACACGTAAGCATCATGTTTTACATGTCTACCTTGTTTTACACATCCGCATCATGTTTTACACATCCGCATCATGTTTTACACGTCTACCTTGTTTTACACGTCCGCATCATGTTTTACACGTCTACCTTGTTTTACACGTAAGCATCATGTTTTACATGTCTACCTTGTTTTACACATCCGCATCATGTTTTACACATCCGCATCATGTTTTACACGTCTACCTTGTTTTACCTATGTTTTACACGTCTGCATTATGTTTTACACGTCTGCATTATGTTTTACACGTCTGCATTATGTTTTACAGCATCACGTCTGCCTTGTTTTACATGTCTACCTTGTTTTACACGTCTACCTTGTTTTACACATCCGCATCATGTTTTACACGTCTGCCTTGTTTTACACATCCGCATCATGTTTTACACGTCTGCCTTGTTTTACACGTCTACCTTGTTTTACACGTCCGCATTATGTTTTACATTATGTTTTACACATCCGCATCATGTTTTACACGTCTACCTTGTTTTACACATCCGCATTATGTTTTACACGTCTACCTTGTTTTACACATCCGCATCATGTTTTACACGTCTACCTTGTTTTACACGTCCGCATTATGTTTTACATGTGTGCCTTGTTTTACACGTCTGCATTATGTTTTACATGTCTGCCTTGTTTTACACGTCCGCATTATGTTTTACACGTCTGCCTTGTTTTACACGTCTGCCTTGTTTTACACGTCTGCCTTGTTTTACACGTCCGCATTATGTTTTACATGTGTGTCTTGTTTTACACGTCTGCATTATGTTTTACACGTCTGCCTTGTTTTACACGTCTGCATTATGTTTTACACGTTTACCTTGTTTTACACGTCTGCATTATGTTTTACACGTCTGCATTATGTTTTACACGTCTGCCTTGTTTTACACGTCTGCATTATGTTTTACACGTCTGCATTATGTTTTACATGTCTGCATTATGTTTTACACGTCTGCATTATGTTTTACACGTCTGCATTATGTTTTACATGTCTGCCTTGTTTTACACGTCTGCATTATGTTTTACATGTCTGCCTTGTTTTACAAGTCTGCCTTGTTTTACACGTCTGCATTATGTTTTACATGTCTGCCTTGTTTTACACATCCGCATTATGTTTTACATGTCTCCTTGATGTACACATTATGTTTTACATGTCCGCATTATGTTTTGCCTTGTTTTACACGTCTGCCTTGTTTTGCCTTGTTTTACATGTCTGCCTTGTTTTACATGTCTGCCTTGTTTTACACACGTCTGCCTTGTTTTACGTCTGTTGCGTCTGCCTTGTTTTACACGTCTGCCTTGATGTACACATCCGCATTATGTTTTACATGTCCGCATTATGTTTTACACGTCTGCCTTGTTTTACACATTATGCTTTTTACTGTTTTACACGTCTGCCTTGTTTTACACGTCTGCCTTGTTTTACATGTCATGTCTGCCTTGTTTTCCGCATTATGTTTTACACGTCTGCCTTGTTTTACATGTCCTTGTTTTACATGTCTGCCTCTGCCTTGTTTTACATGTCTGCCTTGATGTACACATCCGCATTATGTTTTACACGTCTGCCTTGTTTTACACGTCTGCGTTTTGTTTTACACATCTGCCTTGTTTTACACGTCTGCCTTGTTTTACACGTCTGCCTTGTTTTACATGTCTGCCTTGATGTACACATCCGCATTATGTTTTACATGTCCGCATTATGTTTTACACGTCTGCCTTGATGTACACGTCCGCATTATGCTTTACATGTCCGCATTATGTTTTACACGTCTGCCTTGATGTACACGTCCGCATTATGCTTTACACGTCCGCATTATGTTTTACATGTCTGCCTTGATGTACACATCCGCATTATGTTTTACATGTCCGCATTATGCTTTACACGTCCGCATTATGTTTTACACGTCTGCCTTGTTTTACATGTCTGCCTTGTTTTACATGTCTGCCTTGTTTTACACGTCTGCCTTGTTTTACATGTCTGCCTTGTTTTACACGTCTGCCTTGATGTACACATCCGCATTATGTTTTACATGTCCGCATTATGTTTTACACGTCTGCCTTGTTTTACACGTCTGCCTTGTTTTACACGTCTGCCTTGTTTTACATGTCTGCCTTGTTTTACACGTCTGCCTTGTTTTACATGTCTGCCTTGTTTTACACGTCTGCCTTGATGTACACATCCGCATTATGTTTTACACGTCTGCCTTGTTTTACACGTCTGCGTTTTGTTTTACACGTCTGCCTTGTTTTACACGTCTGCGTTTTGTTTTACACGTCTGCCTTGTTTTACACGTCTGCCTTGTTTTACACGTCTGCCTTGTTTTACATGTCTGCCTTGATGTACACATCCGCATTATGTTTTACATGTCCGCATTATGTTTTACACGTCTGCCTTGATGTACACGTCCGCATTATGCTTTACACGTCCGCATTATGTTTTACACGTCCGCATTATGTTTTACACGTCTGCCTTGATGTACACGTCTGCATTATGTTTTACACGTCTGCATTATGTTTTACACGTCCGCATTATGTTTTACACGTCTGCATTATGTTTTACACGTCTACCTTGTTTTACACGTCTGCATTATGTTTTATACGTCTGCATTATGTTTTACACGTCCGCATTATGTTTTACATGTCTGCATTATGTTTTACACGTCTGCATTATGTTTTACACGTCCGCATTATGTTTTACACGTCTGCCTTGTTTTACACGTCTGCATTATGTTTTACACGTCTGCATTATGTTTTACACGTCTGCCTTGTTTTACATGTCTGCATTATGTTTTACACGTCTGCCTTGTTTTACACATCCGCATTATGTTTTACACGTCTACCTTGTTTTACACGTCTACCTTGTTTTACACGTCTGCCTTGTTTTACACGTCTACCTTGTTTTACACGTCTGCATTATGTTTTACACGTCCGCTTTATGTTTTACATTATGTTTTACATTATATTTTACACGTCCACCTTGTGTTTTACACGTCAGTATTGTGTTTTACACATTGTGAAAGGCTGTACCTATTCACTGACAAAATCCTAGGCGGGACAGCACGAAATGAGACGCAGAGACATGACTGTATTGGGAAACTGTATTGGGAGTTTCAACTCTCCCCGGGGCCCTACAAACAAAGTGGTACAAAACGCGAATCCAAAAGCTTGAGCCGAACCTATAACAGGGAATCGTATTGTCCTGGAATTCGCCATAGTCTCCAGCTCATAATCACTCTGCCCCTTTAGTCAGGTCCTAAAGAGAGCACAGTCAATTGGCCTCAGGTGAGCTCATCAGTAGTGGCTGTACTGCGGGCCACCTCCAGGAGAGCGCGCTGTCGGGCCACTTGATCCGGCTGATCCCTCACAACGTCAACATTGTATTTTACGAGAGATGCAGCGAGAGGGAGAGCGAGAGGGAGAGCGAGAGATGCAGTGAGAGGGAGAGCAAGAGGGGGAGAAGCAGCGAGAGGGGGAGAAGCAGTGAGAGGGAGGAGGGAGGGAGGGAGGGGGAGGAGCATGGGGAGGGGAAGAGAGAGGGGGAGCAGTGGGAGTGGGGGTGGAAGAGGATCTGCGGTAGGGGGGAGAGGAGCAGTGGGAGGGGTGGAGAGGATCTGCGGTAGGGGGGAGAGGAGCAGTGGGAGGGGTGGAAAGGAGCAGTGGGAGGGGTGGAGAGGATCTGCAGTAGGGGGAGAGGAGCAGCAGGAGGGGGAGAGGAGGGGTGGAGAGAATCTGCGGTAGGGGGGAGAGGAGCAGCGGGAGGGGGGAGAGGAGCAGGGAGATGGAGAGGAGCAGCCAGACAGGGATACAGCTTAAGCCCCACTCTCTTCAACATATATATATATATATCAACGATTTGGTGAGGGCACTAGAACAGTCTGCAGCACCCGGCCTCACCCTACTAGAATCTGAAGTCAAATGTCTACTGTTTGCTGATGATCTGGTGCTTCTGTCACCAACCAAGGAGGGCCTACAGCAGCACCTAGATCTTCTGCACAGATTCTGCCAGACCTGGGTCCTGACAGTAAATCTCAGTAAGACCAAAATAATGGTGTTCCAATAAAGGTCCTGTCGCCAGGACCACAAATACAAATTCCATCTAGACACCGTTGCCCTAGAACACACAAAAAACTATACATGACTTGGCCTAAACATCAGCGCCACAGGTAACTTCCACAAAGCTGTGAACGATCTGAGACAAGGCAAGAAGGACCTTCTATGCCATCGGAAGGAAAATCCAGAAAAGAGCCGTTTTAAAATTCTACAACCACCTAAAAGGAAGCGATTCCCAAACCTTCCATAACAAAGCCATCACCTACAGAGAGATGAACCTGGAGAAAAGTCCCCTAAGCAAGCTGGTCCTGGGGCTCTGTTCATAAACACAAACACACCCCACAGAGCCAGGACAGCTACACAATTAGATCCAACCAAATCATGAGAAAACAAAAAGATAATTACTTGACACATTGGAAAGAATTAACAAAAAAACAGAGCAAACTAGAATGCTATTTGGCCCTAAACAGAGAGTACACAGTGGCAGAATAGCTGATCACTATGACTGACCCAAACTTAAGGAAAGCTTTGACTATGTACAGACTCAGTGAGCATAGCCTTGCTATTGAGAAAGGCTGCTGTAGGCAGACCTGCCTCTCAAGAGAAGACAGGCTATGTGCACACTGCCCACAAAATGATGTGGAAACTGAGCTTCACTTTCTAACCTCCTGCCAAATGTATGCCCATATTAGAGACACATTTCCCTCAGATTACACAGATCCACAAAGAATACCTACTGGGTGAAATACCACGGTGTGCCATCACAGCGGCAAGATTTGTGACCTGTTGCCACAAGAAAAGGGCAACCAGTAAAGACAAACACCATTGTAAATACAACCCATATTTATGTTTATTTATTTTCCCTTTTGTACTTTACACCATTTGTACATCGTTACAACACTGTATATATACATAACATGACATTTGTAATGCCTATTCTTTTGGAACTTCTGTGAGTGTAATGTTTACTGTTCATTTTTATTGTTTATTTCTCTTTGGTTTATTATCTACTCACTTGCTTTGGCGATGTTAACATGTGTTTCCCATGTCAATAAAGCCCCTTGAATTAAATTGAGAAACAGCGAGAGGGGGAGACAGCGAAACAGGGAGAGAGAGAGAAGCAGGGAGAGAGAGAGAAGCAGCGAGAGGGAGAGAGAGAGAAGCAGCGAGAGGGAGAGAGAGAGGGAGAGAGAGAGAAGCAGCGAGAGGGAGAGAGAGAGAAGCAGCGAGAGGGAGAGCGAGAGAAGCAGCGAGAGGGAGAGCGAGAAGCAGCGAGAGGGGGAGTGAGAGAAGCAGCGAGAGGGAGAGAGAGAGAAGCAGCGAGAGGGAGAGAGAGAGAAGCAGCGAGAGGGAGAGAGAGAGAAGCAGCGAGAGGGAGAGAGAAAGAAGCAGCGAGAGGGAGAGAAGCAGCGAGAGGGAGAGAGAGAGAAGCAGCGAGAGGGAGAGAGAGGGAAGCAGCGAGAGGGAGAGAGAGAGAAGCAGCGAGAGGGAGAGAGAAAGAAGCAGCGAGAGGGAGAGAAGCAGCGAGAGAGGGAAGAGAGAGAAGCAGCAGAGTTAAATTGAGAAACAGTGAGAGGGGGAGAGAGCGAAACAGGGAGAGAGAGAGAAGCAGCGAGAGGGAGAGAGAGAGAAGCAGCAAGAGGGGGAGAGAGGGGAAGAGAGAGAAGCAGCGAGAGGGAGAGAGGGAGAAGCAGCGAGAGGGGGAGAGAGAGAAGCAGCGATAGGGGGAGAGAGAGAAGCAGCGAGAGGGGGAGAGAGAGAAGCAGCGAGAGGGGAGAGAGAGAGGGGAGAGAGAGAAGCAGCGAGAGGGGAAGAGAGAGAAGCAGCAATAGGGGGAGAGAGAGAAGCAGCGAGATGGGGAGAGAGAGAAGCAGCGAGAGGGGAAGAGAGAGAGAGAGAGGGGGAGAGAGAGAAGCAGTGAGAGGGGGAGAGAGAGAAGCAGTGAGGGGGAGAGAGAGAAGCAGCGAGAGGGGGAGAGAGAGAAGCAGCGATAGGGGGAGAGAGAGAAGCAGCGATAGGGGGGGAGAGAGAGAAGCAGCGATAGGTGGAGAGAGAGAAGCAGCGAGATGGGGGGGAGAGAGAAGCAGCGAGAGGGAGAGAGAGGGGAAGAGAGAGAAGCAGCGAGAGGGGGAGAGAGAGAAGCAGCGAGAGGGAGAGAGAGAGAAGCAGCGAGAGGGGGAGAGAGAGAAGCAGCGAGATAGGGAGAGAGAGAAGCAGCGAGAGGGAGAGAGAGGGGGAGAGAGAGAAGCAGCGAGAGGGAGAGAGAGAAGCAGCGAGAGGGAGAGAGAGAGAAGCAGCGAGAGGGGGGAGAGAGAGAAGCAGCGATAGGGGGAGAGAGAGAAGCAGCGATAGGGGGAGAGAGAGAAGCAGCGAGAGGGGGAGAGAGAGAAGCAGCGAGAGGGGAGAGAGAGGGGGAGAGAGAGAAGCAGCGAGGAGGAGAGAGAAGCAGGAGGAGAGAGAGAGAAGCAGCGAGAGGGGGAGAGAGAGAAGCAGCGAGAGGGGAGAGAGGGAAGAGAGAGCAGCGAGAGGGAGAGAGAGGGGAAGAGAGAGAAGCAGCGAGAGGGGAGAGAGAGAGAAGCAGCGAGAGGGGAAGAGAGAGAAGCAGCGAGAGGGGGAGAGAGAGAAGCAGCGAGAGGGAGAGAGAAAGAAGAAGCGAGAGGGAGAGAGAAAGAAGAAGCGAGAGGGAGAGAAGTTGCGCGAGAGGCAGAGAAGTTGCGCGAGAGGCAGAGAAGTTGCGCGAGAGGCAGAGAAGATGCGCGAGAGGCAGAGAAGCGGGGCGAGAAGGAGAGAGATGCAGCGAGAGGGGGAGAGGAGCGGTGGCGAGAGGGGGAGAGGAGAGGCGAGAAGGATGACGAAGGAAGGGATGGAGTCAGATGTAGAGAGAGAGCGAGAGAGTGGCAGAGAAAGAGAGTTAGAGGGAGAGATGGGGAAACATATTCCTTAATATGGCCCATTAAAGATGTATGATGTGTCCTGGTGCTGAGGCCTGCGTGATTAATAGTGGCATAAAAATAGATTACTCTGCCATCAAATATTTAGTGGCCTGGGAGATTGTCAAAATTGTACAATTTGAAAGCAGAGTGAGGCCGTTTCAGCAAGAACGCCTGGTTATTTTAAGAGGGAGGGAGGGAGGGAGGGAGGGAGGGAGGGAGGGAGGGGGAGAAAAGAAGGATGGGAGGGAGGGAGGGAGGGGGAGAAAAGAAGGATGGGATGGAAGGAGGGACGTTGAGGATAGGAGAGGAAGGAGGGAGGATAAATGCTGTAATAACCCTTAGAGGAATACGGCAGGGATATATGAGGAAAGAGACGATTATGGTTTGTCAGGTTTCACTGTAAGCTGACGTGTGTGTGTGTGTGTGTGCGTGTGCGTGTGCGTGTGCGTGCGTGCGTGCGTGCGTGCGTGCGTGTGCGTGTGCGTGCGTGCGTGCGTGCGTGCGTGCGTGCGTTCGTTCTTTCTTTCTTTCTTTCTTTCTTTCTTTCTTTCTTTCTTTCTTTCTTTCTTTCTTTCTTTCTTTCTTTCTTTCTTTCTTTCTTTCTTTCTTTCTTTCTTTCTTTCTTTCTTTCTTTCTTTCTTTCTTTCTTTCTTTCTTTCTTTCTTTCTTTCTTTCTTTCTTTCTTTCTTTCTTTCTTTCTTTCTTTCTTTCTTTCTTTCTTTCTTTCTTTCTTTCTTTCTTTCTTTCTTTCTTTCTTTCTTTCTTTCTTTCTTTCGTTCGTTCTTTCTTTCTTTCTCTCTCTCAGGTGATATCGGGATTGGGGTCATGTCCTCCGGCTGCTGAACATGCTCTCACTGCTTCCCTAGAGGTAAGACACACTCGTCTCCTCCCATACTGATCTACTCTTTTCCTCTCTCTACTCCTCCTCCTCTCATCTCTACCCCTCGCGTGTACAAGGAGTATATTGTACATGCGACTTTCACCCCCCTTTGTCCCCCAAAAGGAGGGGGAAAAGTCAGAATTGTGGAATCGAAAAAGGAAAATAAGGTTAAAAAGACATGAAAACGTCTTCCGTTGTGGACACCGTGCATCTTTTGAGTTCAAAAAAAGAACTTCATCTTCCCCTCTTCTTCCTCTCTCCATTCTATCTGATGTGCAGATGGTTGTGGATTATGATTGGGCACTTTTGGAACTGAGTTATGGAAACCAAATATTGGCATTACTGCTGCACCTCCCTCTGGTAGGTAAAAGGGTAAACACTGAGTGGAGTGTGTCCTCTCTTTTTGGCAATCACTCGCTTTTTCTCACAAAGTTATTTTGTGGTAACTGGGAAAACGGTCGGAGGCTTGTTTCTCTCTGCTTTCCGCCAATCCCACACGCACACACAACGGAGGGGACATTGTTAACTTTAGAAAGGAGATCTGAACAGAGATCTGGTTATCTATTGTTGGCAGGGGCTTAGCTGACTAGCACACAAATACACACAAACAAACACACACACACTGGGTCAGGTCTATTGAGTTTAGATTGATCTAAAGATGGACGATAAACTGGCGGCACCACTCCGAACCCCACGACCGGCACACACACACATGCCCAAACACACAACCAGTCTCACACACACTTCTAGAGTGCACTGCAAATGTCCGCGTATCAGCAAATCACATTCAGCCAAGACGACCAGCAGCCACCTGTCTGTTTGGGTTGCTTGGCAATGGCAGACTTAAGCCAATCAGGTGTGTCCCTGTGGAGACAGTGTCCTTCAGCAACACACCTGGCCTGCAGATGCAAGCAGTTATGGTAATGTTTGTTCAGTTCATGTGTCCACTGATATTTGAGATGTCATTGTCTGACTGAGTTGTTTCAAAGTTATGACACAACCTTTTTGAATGCCTTATTAAATGATGCACTGCCTTGTGTGCGTTTAGGGAGTACAGGCTCTGATGACCAGTGCAGTACAGCCTCTCCTGCTGTCGGTCAGTGACTCCATCATCATCACTATGCATCAGGAAGACTTCTCTGGGTCAGTATACACACACACTTTAAGACACCTCAAGCTAGTCGCCCCCTTTCTAGGAGTAAGGTTGGGGTTTCTAGGAGTAAGGTTTGGGTTTCTAGGAGTAAGGTTGGGGTTTCTAGGAGTAAGGTTGGGGTTTCTAGGAGTAAGGTTGGGGTTTAAGTTGTTATAAAGGGTCATGTTTACAGGTGGGCTTGGTGACATACTGCTACAGAGCTTTATGTGTGACAATAAGTTATCTGTGAAGCTATTATCTGATTGTCTGTGTTCCACCTGGCTCTAAACAGCATCTGTTGCTAATTTACATTTACAGTGTTTCTCTCTTTCCCCTGAGCTTGTGTTGTAACACAATAATGACATTTACACACTCATACACACGTCCTCAGACTATCTATCTACTGTTCTACACACACCGCTCTGCTTTTGTATATTATCCTGTGTGTGTGTGTGGGTGGGTGGGTGGGTGGGTGGGTGGGTGTGTATGTATGTTGTCTCTTCAGCCCCCTGTCCAAATGGCCTTTCATGGTCAGATAAACACAATGTGGATGAACTCACCCCTGCCCCCTTTCTCCCCAACAAATACACTTGCGCGCACACACACTTGATCTTGCATTGCGCAGAGGGAGCTCCTTGCAGTGATCTTAAAACTAGTTGTAAAACCCACTCACCCTGTTCCCCACACACACACACACACACGTCCTCTGAGTGAACTCTTGGTCTCGCTTACCATCCCAGTCTCTCTGATTCATTGACCGTTTCCCAGATATAAAGTGTAGGGACACCCTCTAGCAGAGTAGCTGTGGCAGGATTTTAGTCACCGCGGCGATATTGACGTGTTAAAAAAAAGACCGAGGGATTTAATTTTGTAAAAAGGTCAAGTCTGAATCACCAAGCATCCATACAATGCCAGCCAAGGCAATAGCCCAGTGAAACCTAGCTGTGAGACCAGCAGCTCACTTGTATGTGTGTGTACACACAAGTAGAACCAGTCTAGACTATATAATTAGCGATGAATTTAATACGATGTCTATGGTCTAGACCAGCGGTTCCCAAACTGTGGGGCGGGCCCTCTAGGTGGGGTGGCGGGGTCCGGCTTTCTACCTACTCCTGAAAGTTGTAATAGTAGAATGCACAAGGTGACATGTCTAAATTGGTTAGTGCATCATCAGTTCCTCTTGTCGTATCAGTCATTACATACCTCAGAGAGCTCGTTACAATAGCGTTTTCCAGCTGGGTCTTTTTAGCCCATGGATTTATTTATTTTTTGTAATGTTCGAGACACTCAAATATCACGAGTACACTTTAGACATGGCAAAATGTATAGAATTGCAGGAAATAATCTTTTAAACCTGCTAAATGTTCTCCCTGCTAACAAGAGGGGTGTGAACAGTGCTTGTGCCAATAGAAATAGACGTGGCCTGTGCAGGGGGGGGTTCCAAAGCTGGGGGGGGGTTCCAAAGCTGGAAGTGGGGCCTGAGTAAAAAGTTTTAGAAACCCTTGGTTTAGACCCTCTACAGTTGAATTCAGATATTCTCCCTCCATTCATATTAGCTAGACTCGTCTCTGTACAATAGAGAGGCTCCCAATGGACCTGTAGACTCCGTTAGTCTTGGGGCTTTGCAGTCACGACACACACACACACACACACACACACAGCTAGCAGGGTCCCGTTGGACAGAGCCACACAAAGGGTCCCTGCGTCAGTACTGTAGCCTCCTGCCGCTGGCTAAATGTTATCGGCCCCTGGCACACACTGGTTATTCTGTCACGGCCATACATACAGAGACCGAGAGCTCAGATTGACATTCAGCGCTCTGAATACAAACTAGCCTGCTCTGCGCTCTCTGATCTTGCACAGACAAGGCCCTGCTGGGACCTAGCCGACTCGCAGCACACACATACACACATTTGCATAAACAAACACATTCAGTAACACGCATAGGTTTGGTGTGTAGTCACTCAAGCATTGTGGGTCAATGGCCTGAGGTTCAAGGTTATGAGTCAGGCCCTTAGTCTGTGACCTATACTAACCATAGGGTGTGTGTGTGTTCTATATATGTCTCTGTGTCCAGGTCTATGTCCTCCTCCGGGGAAGACGGACGTGCCCTGCTCCCTGTACACGCGAGACCTACAGGGCTTCGTGGGCCGTGCGATGGCGGACGACTTCCGCCACTTCCAGTGTGTCGACTTCACATACGACAACACGGAGAGCATCGCCCGGCGCTGCATCACACTGTTCATCCGCCACGCCAGCCTGCTGCGCCACCCTTCGCTCAGGTGAGGAGAAGGGCTGTAATGTGAGGGTGTTATCAGTGTCTCTCTCCGTGTCTGCCTCCGGCTCTCCCTCGCTGTTTGCCAGTCTGTTGGGTGTTCTGTGCATCTTGAAGTTCACCCAGTAGCTCTCTATTCGTGTTCTCGCGGTGCTATTTCTTCTCTGTGTTTTTAGATGGACCTGGCCTGTCGCTCCTCTCTGTAGGAGAGTGTCTGAGCTGGGGGAAACCCTGCCGCCTGCTGAGATCGTTCCGGTATGTTATTACATCTGTTATTATGTCACACCTACTCCTGTTACACCTTTGATGAGATGGGGAACGCCTCAACAGCAGCGGTCGTTTCCAGAGTGGATCTTAATGAAGATGTTAGTCATTATTGGAGGGTTAGAGAGCTGTAATTCTCCCCGCCGTCTGCCTCTGTCTCTACTTAGACGCTAGGAGAATGGTTTAAAGATAATGGGTAAAGGCTAATGGTGTAACATAATGAACATGTTATTCCGGGCTAGACACCTCAATGTAGACAAGACATTTTGTGTGTGTGTTGTTAGGGACCCGCTGTTCCAGAACAGTGAGCTGATAGCCAGCAGTCCAGCCGTGGGGGATCTGATTCCATACAGCACCCTGCTACACTTCCTTTTCACCTGAGCTCAAATCACCTCACCAGGTACACACACCGACACACACTATATATACAAAAGTATGTGGACACCCCTTCAAATGAGTGGATTCGGCTATTTCAGCCACACCTGTTGCTGACAGGTATATAAAATCGAGCACAAAGCCTTACAATCTCCATAGACAGACATCGGCAGTAGAATGGCCTTACTGAAGAGCTCAGTGACTTTCAATGTGGCACCGTCATAGGATGCCACCGTTCCAACAAGTCAGTTCGTCAAATTTCTGCCCTGCTAGAGCTGCCCCGGTCAACTGTAAGTGCTGTTATTGTGAAGTGGAAACGTCTAGGAGCGGCAATGGCTCAGCCGCAAAGTGGTAGGCCACACGAGCTCACAGAATGGGACTGCCGAGTGATGAAGTGAATAGCGTGTAAAAATCTTCTGTCCTCGGTTGCAACACTGACTACCGAGTTCCAAACTGCCTTTGGAAGAAAGGTCGGCACAAGACCTGTTCGTTGGAAGCTTCATGAAATGGGCTTCCATGGCCGACCAGCACCACACAAGCCTAAGATCACCTTGCGCAATGCCAAGCGCCGGCTGGAGTGGTGTAAAGCTCGCCGCCATTGGACTCTGGAGCAGTGGAAACACGTTCTCTGGAGTGATGAATCACGGTTCACCATCTGGCAGTTTGACGAACTAATCTGGGTTTGGCGGATGCCAGGAGAAAGTTTGGCGGAGGAGGAATAATGGTCTGGGGCTGTTTTTCATGATTCGGGTAGGCCCTTTAGCTCCAGTGAAGAGAAATCAACGCTACAGCATACAATTACATTCTAGACGATTCTGTGCTTCCAACTTTGTGGCAACAGTTTGGCTCTTTGCTGTTTCAGCATTACAATGCCCCTGTACACAAAACGAGGTCCATACAGAAATGGTTTGTCGAGATCGGTGTTGAAGAACTTGACTGGCCTGCACAGAGCCCTGACCTCAACCCCATCGAACATCTTCGGGATGAATTGGAACGCTGACTGCAAGCCAGGCCTAATCGCCCAACTTGTGGCTGAATGGAAGCAGGTCCCTACAGAAATGTTCCAACATCTAGTGAAAAGCCTTTCCAGAAGAGTGGAGGCTGTTATAGCAGCAAAAGGGGGACCAACTCCATATTAATGCCCATGATTTTGGAATGAGATGTTCGACAAGCAGATGTCCACATACTTTTGGTCATGTAGTGTACCTACACACACTCCTATACACACTTATCTATTCTGCTTCCAACCATCATTATCTTAACTTTGTATTAATTCTTCTTCTTCTACAGAGAGCAGAGTGGTCCATCGCTCGCTACTCCCAGTGGCTGGATGACCACCCTTCAGAGAGAGACCGCCTTACACTCATTAGGTTACTGCAGGAGAACGACAAAAGTCTTACAGCCTTTGAGACAGCTTTGTTGGGTTGTTTGGTATCACTCAGAGGAGTGAGTGAGCACCCTCTTGTGGTAAAATGATGAAATTCCTATCAGTTCTATTGGGTAGTGTCTTTAGTAATGCCATCTCCTTCTCCTTCTGTGTGTGCTAGGGGTGCTCTGGAGGCCTACATGCAGAGTGTGAGGGCTCGTCAGGGGAAGGAGTTCGCCCCTGTCTACCCCATCATGGTCCAGCTGCTGCAGAGGGCCACCAGCGGAGCCCAGGACCTGAGGGAACTACAGCTCGCATGATGCAACTGTCTGCACTTCACATGGGCATGGAGAACGGCTCAGTGAAGAACACATCCCAATATTATGAATGTTATGACTATAGAATTAGTAGATGTCTGTCATGGCTATGAAAATCCTTTGGCTTTTTTTATGGGCCACCCAACAGGAGTTTCCATTGAAATGACTTTCAGTGTTGCTCGTTTCTATGGATGTGATGAGCAGCATTTCAAACGGAAAACGACCCACAATATTGTATGAAAAAGTCTGTTCTGCTAATTCTATGGCTATGCCACAGAGGGCAGCACAAGGGGGCAGTTACCTGTGCTTCTTACTAGTGAATGGGAAATACATGCTAGCTAGTTATTACGGTTAACCTAATTTTGTACTATTAAATGCTTTATGGTGAATGATTGATGGTAGGGCTCTATTCAATCCGTATTAAAGCGTCATTTTAATTCCAAGGCAATGTTCCTGCCGTGTTAGTGGAGACTGCATTCACGGTAAACGATGTCGGTTCAGAGTGTGCTATCTGGGTTGAATAATAAAGCCCTTAGTCTATTACACAAAGCTCTTTCCCCTGTCTGGTCTATAGAACTGTTCATATGTTGTCTTATTTCATGAGGTCCTGTCGATGTAAAGCTCTAAGTTTGTGGTTATAATAAAACGAGAAGTTAAACAAGTTGTGAAGGCTTGTATCTTGAGCCATGCAGCATGTCTTGATGATTAAAATGACTGACCTCCAGAAGAAGTCCAGTATAAATAAAGTCAAATAATATAACGGCCTTATATGCATGTTGCAACCCACATGGGTGCCAGTTCAGACTTTTGTCCAATCTTACATTTAAGTGATCTTTAAATATGTGAAGTGCACTAGGATAGGACGATGCTTTTTCTCAAAGGTGGTCGATTTATAGCCCTGGTTACACCTTACATTAATTGTGTTTTTCGTGATCTGATCAAGATGGTTCAAGGTTTACACATGGTGTATTCATTAATGCAAACCGTTTGCAACAAATGAGCACAAAAAGTGTCTTGCTATTTAACGTCCATTCATTCTCCTTGGTTTGGCTGAGTGTTTTTAATGGAACTGTCATCACTCAGTACCCACAAGGCAAAAAGGTACAAGATTAGTTTTACAAGGATAGGGAAAATATTTCCACAGCTTTATTTGTACATGCTTCATTGGGAATGAAGTAATTACACTGACATAAACAGACAAATACAGCAAGTAGTCTTTAAACGGGCCACTTCCATTGGTTGACAGGAGGCTCTTCAATCAGTGGTTCCCATGGTTTCCACTCTGCCATCTTCCTGGATAGAGCCAACTCGCACTCCGCCTGGAGGGAAGAGGAAATGAGTGGGTCAGATAAGGCAAGAGATGTATGATAAATGAGGAAGAGGAGGGAGATAGTATGTGGGAAGTTTTTGTAGCCGTGGTTACAACTTCCATTAACATGGCTGTCGTCATCCGATCGAGATTTGTTGTGTCTACACACGGTAATAAAATGGGATTCTTATCTGCCCACTTCGTATTGTGACCAGATTCCCTGGTCCCTCCCTGTTGGCAAATTAATTCGACCTACCGTTATGACAGGAAACAGCACGCTTTTATAATCAATAGTTTTATACTCATCATTACAGCCTACTTTTGTTATCCAATGATTTAAGACTGGGCGTAACAGACTACTATTTCGATAACCTCGACTTGTCCAATATTCAGAGAATCTCTCCAATCCCTAAAAACGTCACAACACAAACGATTTGAATATCTGGATGTGTGTACAAAATACTATTATTGCACAGTAAGTTAGAGTAGGCTACAAAGTGCATCTCTGAATGGCGCAACGCATTGTCAGGATAGGGTTGTTCATTACGCATCGATGTTTACATACATATTGTAAATAACCTTTAGTATAGGCCTAAACAATATTAAAAGGAATAAAAAAGCAACATGCTGGGAGAATGACCGTGGTTTAGTTTCCTCCAAATCATTGATAATTCACTAACGGTACCTCAAAATGATAACCTGTAGCAAGACGTGTGGTCAAATTATGAAAATGCATGGATAAAAGCAGCAATCTATAAAAAGTGCAAAGGAGCAAGCATGTAAAGCAAAGGCTTTATAAAGGAACAGAGTCAATCTAAAAGTAGCCTGAAGAGTCCTTCGTAATTGAAGCCTACACTAGCCTATTGGACAGTAGCCTGAAGAGTCCTTCGTAATTGAAGCCTACACTAGCCTATTGGACAGTAGCCCTATAGAGTCCTTCGTAATTGAAGCCTACACTAGCCTATTGGACAGTAGCCTGAAGAGTCCTTCGTAATTGAAGCCTACACTAGCCTATTGGACAGTAGCCTGAAGAGTCCTTCGTAATTGAAGCCTACACTAGCCTATTGGACAGTAGCCTCGCTCATACTTAGGCTACAGAAAGCAATGCGCCTCGACGCGTCAGTTTGGAAATCTTCTGCACTTTATTGACATCCGAAAAGGACTGCATTATAACATCACTGTATTATGTTCATATCTGATAACTGAAATGGACTATTCACCACCTGCCCACCGTTCATTCTGGCTAGGTACAGGGGGAACATTAGGCCTATCTATACACTGCTCCATCATAGTCCGTCGCTGCATGCATCCCCAACACCTTAAATTCTGCTATTACAGTCCTTGGCCTTTCTGTAGCCTATGATGTTTTCAAATATTTTATTTTGGCCTGGCATTAGATGTGAGAACCCTTTTTCTCTCATTCGGGACAATATCTCTTAAACATATTTTTCTATGTGTCAATTTTAAGCAGAGCTGGACACGTTATTGGACTGTGGCATATCCGACCACAGTGCCAGTTGGCACTTGGTTTCTAAAGTCCATGATCTTAATTCAACTGTTTGCTATTTTTCGAGGGGGCGGGACAACCGCTTTCGTTATCCGGATCTGTTTACACTTCAAGGATATCGGCACAAGATGCGTCTTCAACGACCTCCGGATGTGGTCAGGAAGATATAATCACAATCAGATCACAATGTGTCTACACCAGTCAACTTATGTGGGCACAACCAGAATTTGGACATGATCAGGACAACGGACGCATGTAGAAACCAGGTGTAAACGTGGATAGAGAAAGCAACTTTAGGAGGAAGATGCAATGAAAAGAGCGAGGCTCCTCTCTGTACCTGGTGAATGACCTCCTCGATCTGACCACAGTTGATTTTCTTCTCTAGTTTCTCCACATCAGGCTCCTTTCGATTGAAATGAAGAAAGACAATGAAGTTATCTATATGGATTGAAACACAGATGCCATTCCAAACAATGTCTCGTAACATGATATCATAAATATAGAAGTCAACAAGGGGGATTACCTCACAGAAGTTCATACAGGTTCAAGCTAATACATGAAATCACAGTCACAATGAGAGCTGGCAGGAAGAGTACTCTGTTAAACTTCACCTGACCCTAGATGTGAGGATGGTTGGAGTGTAAACTTACGGCTTTGATAAGGTCAAAGCGGTCATGGACAAGCTGTTCTGTGTACTTTCTGTAGGCTGCGTCCTGAGGGATGACCTGGAGAGACGCCAGGATCTTACTGTACAAGATCCTCAGGCGCTGAGGGGACACACGCACAGAACGTTACATTATCATACCAAAGTAGGCGTGGTCCACTACTGCTGTTTATGGCCATTACTGGAGACTCACCTCATGAGGGTTGTGGGACACGGCCAGTCCCACCAAGCCTGTTGTCTGGGGAAAATATGACACACAATGAGCATAATAGCTAGCTAGCACGCGAGACTACATAGTTTGCTAACGTTAGTAATCTCCTGGGTAAAATAGTCATACGGCACTCAGAAGGAAGGTGGAACATTACAGAACATATGGATAAAACGTCATGTACCTTTGAGTTCGTATCGTGTCAGCCATCTAAATGGGCTATATTTACTTCACAACGGACAAGCCCCTGGCCTAGGTAACTAACCATGACATAGCAGATCAAAGTATATATCCACGAACCCTCCAGCAAATGAGCAAGCTAGCTAAGTTTGTTAGCTAGGAGACGAGCCAGCCTAGCAGCTAGCTGACACGCATGCTTGTCAATAGGAAGCGACAAAAGCTCATATCGATTGTAAAGTGACAGTAAACTAACTGAATAAACAAAAGCACATTACATTTTCACAAAAGCGTCATCATAATATGACCTCGACTCGTACCTTTTTCAGAACGCCAGCCATGATTATGGGCGCTACGGATTCTGGGTCACTTCTGTCGAATAAAAATGACGTCAACACGTCCACGTTTTTTCAAAATAAAAGCTCAGCATGTTTGATTGTGTAGTAAGTACAGTCGTGGCCAAAAGTTTTGAGAATGACACAAATATTAATTTCCACAAAGTTTGCTGCTTCCGTGTCTTTAGATATTTTTGTCAGATGTTAGTATGGAATACTGAAGTATAATTACAAGCATTTCATGTGTCAAAGGCTTTTATTGACAATTACATGAAATTGATGCAAAGACTCAATATTTGCAGTGTTGACCCTTCTTTTTCAAGACCTCTGCAATCTGCCCAGACATGCTGTCAGTTAACTTCTGGGCCACATCCTGACTGATGGCAGCCCATTCTTGCATAATCAATGCTTGAAGTTTGTTAGAATTTGTGAGTTTTTGTTTGTCCACCCGCCTCTTGAGGAATGACCTCAACAAGTTCTCAATGGGATTAAGGTCTGGGGAGTTTCCTGGCCATGGACCCAAAATATTGATGTTTTGTTCCCCGAGCCACTTAGTTATCACTTTTGCCTTATGGCAAGGTGCTCCATCATGCTGGAAAGGGCATTGTTTGTCACCAAACTGTTCCTGGATGGTTGGGAGAAGTTGCTCTCAGAGGATGTGTTGGTACCATTCTTTATTCATGGCTGTGTTCTTAGGCAAAGTTGCGAGTGAGCCCACTCCCTTGGCTGAGAAGCAACCCCACACATGAATGGTCTCAGGATGCTTTACTGTTGGCATGACACAGGACTGATGGTAGCGCTCACCTTGTCTTCTCCGGACAAGTTTTTTTCCAGATGCCCCAAACAATCGGAAAGGGGATTCATCAGAGAAAATTATGTTACCCCAGTCCTCAGCAGTCCAATCCCTGTACCTTTTGCAGAATATCAGTCTGTCCCTGATGTTTTTCCTGGGGAGAATTGGCTTCTTTGCTGCCCTTCTTGACACCAGGCCATCCTCCAAAAGTATTCGCCTCACTGTGCGTGCAGATGCACTCACACCTGCCTGCTGCCATTCCTGAGCAAGCTCTGTACTGGTGGTGCCCCAATCCCGCAGCTGAATCAACTTTAGGAGACGGTCCTGGGGCTTGCTGGACTTTCTTGGGTGCCCTGAAGCCTTCTTCACAACAATTGAACCGCTCTCCTTGAAATTCTTGATGATCTGATAAATGGTTGATTTAGGTGCAATCTTACTGGCAGCAATATCCTTGCCTGTGAAGACCTTTTTGTGCAAAGCAATGATGACGACGGCACGTGTTTCCTTGCAGGTAACCATGATTGACAGAGGAAGAACAATGATTCCAAGCTCCACCCTCCTTTTGATGCTTCCAGTCTGTTATTTGAACTCAATCAGCATGACAGAGTGATCTCCAGCCTTGTTCTCATCAACACTCACACATGTGTTAACGAGAGAATCACTGACATGATGTCAGCTGGTCCTTTTGTGGCAGGGCTGAAATGCAGTGGAACTGTTTTTTGGGATTCAGTTCATTTGCATGGCAAAGAGGGACTTTGCAATTAATTGCAATTCATTTGATCACTCTTCATAACATTCTGGAGTATATGCAAATTGCCATCATACAAACTGAGGCATCAGACTTTATGAAAATTAATATTTGTGTCATTCTCAAAACTTTTGGCCACGACTGTAGACATGAGTCATCTTATTTAGTAACCTAAATACATATTATTTATTAATGGATCCTACAATACATGTTCAATGATTAGATTGGAAAAATAAGTATTACAAATGGTAATTTAAAACCATTCGAAGTGGGTACACTACACATACTTGCAATATCAAAATAATGTAGGACTTGTGTCCTGTAAACCGGACAGCCTGTCTATACTGTATGGCTCCTATAGTCAATTAAATCTCATTATGATAAACTGTGTTTAGTGTGATAGCGAAACACTGCATGTGACAGTGTGACAGGCATTCTCAGAGTGTGTGGGGCTGATATTATAGGCATGTCAAGTCTAAAAATATCCCATTACTCCTGCAAACACCAACATAAAAGTTAGTTTGCAGCCAACAAACCTTCGGAGACTGGGACTTTCACTGGAGATTTTACAGGTAAGACTGGAGTTGCCCGTTCATTCGGATATTTGATAGCGACGAAGGTGCTTTAAAACCTTTTAATTTGTCATTGCAATGACATTCCTGTCTGCATGCCTATAGTTTAGGATGTGTCTGTTGATCTATGCAGACTGCAGTGACATGAGTCATTTGGGGGAGACTGGTAGCCTAGTGGTTAGAGCGTAGGGCCAGTTAACCCAAAGGTTGCCAGATCGAGGGGGCAGCAGGTAGCTTAGTGGGTAGGTTGCTAGATCGAGGGGGCAGCAGGTAGCTTAGTGGGTAGGTTGCTAGATCGAGGGGGCAGCAGGTAGCTTAGTGGGTAGGTTGCTAGATCGAGGGGGCAGCAGGTAGCTTAGTGGGTAGGTTGCTAGATCGAGGGGGCAGCAGGTAGCTTAGTGGGTAGGTTGCTAGATCGAATCCCCGAGCTGAAGGTAAAAATCTGTCGTTCTACCTCTGAACAAGGCAGTTAACCCACTGTTCCCCGGTAGGCTGACATTGTAAATAAGAATTTGTTCTTAACCGACTTGCCTAGTTAAATCAATAAAATAGTATTGAGGTTCATGGTAACCTTTTGGTTACTCTTTTTTATTTCTCTGTAGGAATGGAGGACATCGATAGATGTGAAGAGGAGCTTATTGACTATGCCATTCGAGAGAGTATTCGAGATTTATCAATAGACAGGTATTCAGAAAATGGAGAGAATTACGTTCATGTATTATTCGCACATCCCGCAATAAGTTTGTCACCGCTCCCTGACTTTGTTTACCCATATCTCAACAGCATGCCAACAGTCAGTGGTGACTATCTGAGGATAGTGACTGCCATCGAGCAAGGTAGGACTACCCCTCACCGACCGTGCCTTTCAAACTGCCCTAGCCCAACCCTTGCCCTTAAGCTATTAACCCTAACCCTAGCTTTATGTCCACATCAGGGTTCAACCCTAACCCTAGCTTTATGTCCACATCAGGGTTCAACCCTAACCCTAGCTTTATGTCCACATCAGGGTTCAACCCTAACCCTAGCTTTATGTCCACATCAGGGTTCAACCCTAACCCTAGCTTTATGTCCACATCAGGTTTCAACCCTAACCCTAGCTTTATGTCCACATCAGGGTTCAACCCTAACCCTAGCTTTATGTCCACATCAGGGTTCAACCCTAACCCTATCTTTATGTCCACATCAGGGTTCAACCCTAACCCTAGCTTTATGTCCACATCAGGGTTCAACCCTAACCCTAGCTTTATGTCCACATCAGGGTTCAACCCTAACCCTAGCCATAACGCTAGCCATAATCCTAACGTAGGGTTCTGTGTGGTGTCTCTCCCTAGGTGATGTGTGTACCCTGCAGGAGCTGTCTGGATTGCAGGCTTTCACAGAGAGGGACATCAGAGGGTGGCTTCCCCTACACAGAGCCGTTGTGCAGTCCCAGGAACAGGTCTTGGATCAGGTCCTGCTGGGTGAGAGGCCCACATACCACCAGCAGTACCTCACAACTAGTACCTGAAATACCCGTAGCCACTTACAGTACTGCTTCTATAACACATGTGTTTAATTCCCATTACTTTTGTGTGTGTTACCCTGCAGCTTCCTGTGATGGGACTGTGGATGATGTGACTGCAGGCGGGGACACAGCGTTGATTCTGGCTGCTCAGGAGGGTCTGCTGGAGAATGTCAGGACTCTACTGCGGCATGGAGCCTCTCCACACAAAACCAACAGCCTGAATGAGTCCCCACTGCTGCTTGGTACACACACACACACACACACACACACACACACACACACACACACACACACACACACACACACACACACACACACACACACACACACACACACACACACACACACACACACACACACACACACACACACACACACACACACACACACACACACACACACACACACACACACACACACACACAATACTGTATTCAAGCACAATGTCGTCACTCAATCAAGCATGCAAGTTATGTTTTGTTATGTGTCGTCCTGTGTTGATGTGTGTTAGCGGTGAGACAGGGATCATATGACATGGTGTCCACTCTGATCAATTGTGGGGCCTTCGTGGAACAGGTGTGTCTGAAGAAGTGGATGGCCATTCACGAGGCAGCCAAGGTGAGTTTGAGTTACACCTGTAGTCTTGTTTATATTTCTTCTTCAGCCGTATACCCTATCATCAAGGTCCAGGAATGCCAAAACATGTCATAAAAAATATGTTTTATTGTAATTCCCTTCTCCTTAAAAAGTGTGTGTTATCTTGCCAGGTGGGCTGCAGTGCCATCCTGGTGCTTCTGCTGAGACATGGGGCCAAGGTGACAGCTGTAGATGGGCACAATGTCACCCCGCTGGGCATCGCAGCAGAGTATGCCCATGCCGAGGTCCTGGATATACTCATAAAGAACGGTACGAGCCAATCATAGGCCTTAGATTGTCCTTGATGAATAATGTAAACATTTTAAACGTATTGTCATACCAAAAGGCAAATAAACATTCTCGAAGAACAGCCAAAAATACATTTACAAGGAACTGAAAAATAGTTGATATCAACTGATTGTTCATATCAGTTTACATAAATGTTTGGCTTGAACACAAGTCTACAGGACTACAGTAGGGTTAATCATCCTCCTTTCCCACCAGGTGGCGACGTGAACGCCCAGGCATATAACGGAGACACTGTTCTGTACGATGCAGCCGGCTCAGGGAACCTGGACTGCATATACCTCCTCCTGCAAGCTGGAGCCAACCCTAACATTGCCAGTCTGGCCTGCCAGCTGCCCATACACAGAGCCGCCTATGAGGGACACATCCTGTGAGTGGCTGACTCTTACTACGCGGTCCTCTGTAGCTCAGCTGGTAGAGCATGGCGCTTGCAACGCCAGAACTGTGTTTCGATTCCCAGGACGTAGATGATCCCCTATGTAAAATGTATGCACATAATGACTGTAAATTGCTTTGTGTGAAAGCGTCTGCTAAATGGCATATATTACTAACAGTCTAGAACAGGGATGCCAAGAACAACTACTGGAAAGCATGCTGGTCTTTATGGAAATCAATTGATCAAGACATCGGCTAGAGAGTTATCTGATGATCCAGTTCTTGGAAAGTGTTGCCCCTGAGGAATTATCCATCCCTGGGTCTAGAAGCAGTTGTTCAAGTCATAGTCTAGATCCTGTTTCAACAACATAATCAATAGTGCTGGTATAATCAACAATCTGATCTATGATGCTGTGTTTGTCCCAGTGCTCTGAGGACCTTCATCCCCATCACCACTAAGAGGGCCATCCGTCTGTCTGGCCAGAGCCCAGTCCACTCTGCAGCAGATGGCGGCCATGTTGACTGTCTGGAGCTGCTCATAGAGAAAGGTTTCGATGTCAACACTCAGCTGGACGTACACATCTCAGGTACAATCCATGGACATACCCAGGTAGTACAATTGGGCAAACACATGGACACATAATCTATTTCATAAGGGAGCCATGCTCAAGAGGAAGGTGCTTGTAACTTCGGAGTTGTGAGGTTGATTCCTGTGTGGGCCAATGGGGGCCCTCTGGAGGTCAAGGCCCCTGGGTACGTGCCCTTAACTTACACGCTGTCTAGACTATCTAAAAAAAGAAATGTTGACATGGGCTAATTGAGTGACTGACATTACAAGAGAAAAACTGCCGATGTAGAACCACATTTCAAAATGGCACATTGTGTATTCTACTATTCTAACTCTCAACCCCGACTGAGTTCCTAGGATGTTTTGGATAATTGAGCATGTTGTTATTACTGTGTTACCAGAGAGCTACGGGGACATGAGGCGGAGTCCACTCTACTTCGCCGTATCCAACAGTGATATCACCTGCACAGAGATGCTGCTGGCCGCCGGGGCCAAAACTGACCTGGACCCGCTACGCTGCTTCCTGGTGGCTGTACGCGCTGGGAGGTATGAAACTGTATCTGTGTGGGTAACTCAAGACCATGTTAGACCACTGAACTAAGCCGACATCCTAAAGTGTTAGCTTTAGGATAACGCAATTCTTAATGTCTCCCTCGGGGAAGGTTATTCCTCACTTGAGAGTAGTCCGTGTTTCACCAACTACCTCTGCAATAGCTACAGTGCATTCAGAGAATATTCAGATCCCTTGACTTTTTACGTTACGGCCTTATTCTAAAATTGATTAAATTGCCCCCCCCTTAATCTACACACAATACCCCATAATGACAAAGCACAAACGCTTTTTTTAGAAATTTTTGCAAATGTATTAAAAATAAAAAACTGAAATGTCAAATTTACAAAAGTATTCAGACCCTTTACTTAGTATTTTGTTGAAGCACCTTTGGTGCGATTACAGCCTTAAGTGTTCTTGGGTATGACGCTACAAACTTGGCACACCTGAATTTGGGGAGTTTCTCCCATTCTTCTCTGTATATCCCCTCAAGCTCTGTCAGGTTAGGTGGGGAGTGTCGCTGTACAGCTAATTTCAGGTCTCTCCAGAGATGTTCGACCGGGTTCAAGCCCGGGCTCTGGCTGGGCCTCTCAAGGACATTCAGAGACTTGTCCTGAAGCCACTCCTGCGTTGACTTGGCTGTGTGCTTAGGGTTGTTGTCCCCTTGGAATGTGAACCTTCACCCCAGTCTGAGGTCCTTAGTGCTCTGGAGCAGGTTTTCATCAAGTATCTCTCTATACTTGGCTCCGTTCATATTTCTGCCAACCCTGACTAGTCTCCCAGTCCCTTCTGCTGAAAAACATCCCCGCAGCATGATGCTGCCACCACCATGCTTCCCCATAGGGATGGTGTCAGGTTTTCTCCAGACATGATGCTTGGCATTCAGGCCATAGAGTTCAATCTTGGTTTCATCAGACCAGATAATCTTGTTTCTCGTGGTCTGAGAGTCTTAAGTGCCTTTTGGCAAATTCCAAGCGGGATGTCAGGTGCCTTTTACTGAGAAGTGGCTTCTGTCTGGTCACTCTACCATAAAGACCTGATTGGAGAAGTGCTGCAGAGATGGTTTTCCTTCTAGAAGGTTCTCCCATCCCCACAGAGGAACTCTGGAGCTCTGTCAGAGTGACCATTGGGTTCATCAAATCAAATCAAATGTATTTGTCACATACACATGGTTAGCAGATGTTAATGCGAGTGTAGCGAAATGCTTGTGCTTCTAGTTCCAACAATGCAGTAATAACCAACAAGTAATCTAACTAACAATTCCAAAACTACTGTCTTCTACACAGTGTAAGGGGATAAAGAATATGTACATAAGGATATATGAATGAGTGATGGTACAGAGCAGCATAGGCAAGATACAGTAGATGGTCACCTCTCCAAGGCCCTTCTCCCCCGATTGGTCAGTTTGGCTGGGCGGCCAGCTCTAGGAAGAGTCTTGGTGGTTCCAAACTTCTTACATTTAAGAACGATGGAGGCCACTGTGTTCTTGGGGTCCTTCAATGCTGCAGAAATGTTTTGGTGTGTTGACACAATCCTGTCTCGGAGCTCTATGGACAACTCCTTCGACCTTATGGCTTGATTTTTGCTCTGACATGCACTGTCAACTGTGGGACTTATATAGACAGGTGTTTGCCTCTCCAAATCATGTCTAATCAATTGAATTTACCACAGGTAGACTCCAATCAAATTGTAGAAACATCTCAAGGATGATCATTGGAAACAGGTTGCACCTGAATTCAATTTCGAGTCTCATAGCAAATGTTCTGAATACTTACAGTATGTAAATAAAGTATTTTACAGTTTCTGCTTTGTCATTATGGGGTATTGTGTGTAGATTGATGAGGGGGGGGAAAACATTTTAATACATTTTAGAATAAGGCTGTAACGTAACAAAATGTGGAAAAAGTCTGAATACTTTCCAGATGCACTGTATAAATGAAACGGAATGGAACACAGCAGTGACATCACCAACTTGTATATATTGGAACAGTTTGTTGGCTCCCATGCTAGGTCCGATGAATTTGTTTATTTTTTTAAGCTTCCTTTTGTAATTATGACGTTGTCTTAACCTTTTATCTTCAACCCAGCTCCCAGATATTTCCTACTTCCTGGTCTCTTCTATGACATCACCTGTCTAACCCTATCCCATCCCACCCCAGGTATGAGCTGGTGCGTCTGCTATTGTCCAGGGGTGCCGAAGTCAACTGCTACTTCAGAATGATCAGTGACACACTGTTTCCCACCGCGTTGCAGTACTGTCTCAGAGATCACATGATTCTGCGCCTGCTGCTCAACAACGGCTACGACATAGAGAAGTGCTTCCTGTGTAACCACGGCAACGGACAGGATATGGACTGCGACTCCAGGGTCGACTACCAACATAACCATAGAAGAACTTTATTTTATAACCAGGACTACAGAGCCTCGGTAAGTCATGTAGACTTATTCCTGGCCTATTCCAGTACAACAGGAGTAGGCCCCCAATCTTTGATTTAGAATACAGGAAGTAGGCAAGTCCTGGTTCTGGAGGAAGACAGGTTCTGTGTTTTTGTTCTCGGCTGGAGCTAAAGACACACTGTGGTCCTCTATGACCAGGGTTGGCCGCCACTGATGTAGAATGTGTTGGTCTAACTTAGAACATAACAGCAAGTGTAGCTAATACCTTGTCCAGTTCCACTGCGTGTCCTTCTGATGTCAGTCTCGCTGTCGTGTTCGCTCTCTGCTCCAGTTCTGTGAAATCATCTCCCTGTCGTCGGTGGTCAACCTGGCGGGGAGTGTGGTACGGATGCTTCTGGACTACGTCAGACACCCACGTATCTGCCCCAACCTCCTACGGGTCCTGGAGAAACAGAAAGAGTGGCCAGACATCTGTGACATTCTGGGTAAGGCAGCGTCATTGCTAATAAACAATAGTAGTGGACAGAAAACAGTGGGAATGGAAAGACTGAAATATCTTACAGATCAACTCTCCATCAACATGAACAGAATAACCTGACTTTTTGTGTGTGTGTGTGTGTGTGTGTGTGTGTGTGCCCGTCCATGTGTGTGTATCCCCAGACAACCCTCGGTCCCTGCAGCACCAATGTCGTTTGGTCATTAGGAGACAGATGACCCCTAGAAGACTGAATGACCCACAGGTCATGGCTAGCGTCCCGTTTCCCCCGACACTCAAACACTACCTCACCTACAGGGAGTACGACGAGTATGGTGGGTTGGAAGCCTCACACTCATAAGAGGACTATATCAATGAAAACATGTTTAGAACAACAAAAAGTCATCCTGTTCTGTGCATAACTGATCAATCACATTACGCTCTTTCTCATGAATAATGCATCAGCTCATATACTTATGCTTATATGAAGTATGGCAAGTGTTCTTGTGATGTAATGTTTGTAATAACTACAATTCTTTTCACACTGATTCATGTTCTCTGAATTGTGTCAATTGTACTTATCATAGTACTGCTACTTCTACTAGACTGCATACATTAGACCGCACAGCTGTGCAGCATGGTACAGTGCATGTAGTGTGATGTACTCTTCAAGATCTCCCCATGGGAAGAGCAGGTTAGGTCTAAAAAATAACACTCTCATTCAGTTTATAAGTAGGGCTAAACACTCACGGAATACTGGTCTGAATGACTCTGCTGCAATGGACTGTTGACTTTTACAGTGACCCTGACACCTACCTGACTCATATAAGACCAGGGTTTAAATCTAGAGAGACCTATAGATCTAGACAACAGCTCGTCCATATTATACCCTCAAAGTTCTGGGAACTAGTTGTGTTCTCACTAGCCCTGTGACTGGTGCTAACATGCATTCTTTGTCCTGATCTTGTCCACATTCTGATTGTGCCCACATTTTTAAACAGGTGTAGAAGATTAAAAGACGCATTGTGATCTGATTGTGATCAGATTTCCCTGACAACCTCCGGAGGTAGTCAGGCTTGCAAGTGTAGACAGATCTGGACAGGGAAACCATTTAAATCATCATTATCCGGCACTCTAAAATCCTTGACAAGTTGGAGCATTGACTTATGGCATCAATATGAGTCTTAAAATAAATAAATACACATTATTTTTGAAAGAATGTCTAAAAATGTGACTGTTGACAAGATCAGGACAGGATGCATGTTTGCAGCAGGTAAAAACAAGGCTACTGAGACCTGTTGGGTGTACAACAAACTAGAATCAATGAGTTAGCCAGCTAACTTTGATAAACAACCACAAATAACTCTTAATTTTCAAGCTTATTTCAAGCTTTTTTTTTTTAAAGAAATTTAAAAAATAAGTTATTTCAGAATATTTAGGAGTTAGCTGGCTAACTCAATGATCCTGCTTCGTAGTACAACCCTCAGCTCAACTCTTCCTGGAACACAGAGAGCTTATGAGGCAAATCTCGTAACATTCCCCAAATACATGTTAGGATTTCAGCCATTTTCCCAAAGCAAAGTTGAGTAACCCTAAAACACCATTGGGTGGCAATGTTACAATCGGCATCCACGCACATGACTATAGTCCTATGCACTGTGCAGTGCCTGGTATCCTCCACTCCAACCAAGCCTTGGGCCTTTACAGTAGCGGAACAACAATTGCTGTATTCAGATCATATCATGAAATGTTTAAACTGAATAACACCCCAGTTAACTGACTGAACCAAACGTGGGTTCTGCTGTTGTTAAGGCACAGCTAGCGGAGGGTAGACTAGAGTAGCATGGTCCAATGTAGAATTATGTTGAGAGAGTTCTAGCGTTGCCAGACTGTTGTTGTTATCTGAACAGCAGCATTCCTGCCCTGTCAACACCAGCCTACCGCTCATCGAGACACAGTGGAGTGGACACTGTATTCCTACCCACTAGTCATACCATAGACCAGGGCTCTCCAACCCTATTCCTGGAGAGCTAACTTCCTGGAGGCTTTTGCTCTAATCCCCGTTTTATCTAAAACTAACTTCCTGTAGGATTTTTGCTCTAATCCCCGTTTTATCTAAAGCTAACTTCCTGGAGGTTTTTGCTCTAATCCCTGTTTTATCTAAAGCTATCTTCCTGGAGGATTTTTCTCTAACCCCTGTTTTATCTAAAGCTAACTTCCTGGAGGCTCTTGCTCTAATCCCCATTTTATCTAACCTGATTCACCAGCTGATTATTAGAATCATGTGAGCTAGATTTGTTATTTTGTATTTTATTAGGATCCCCAATAGCTGTTGTGAAAGCAGCAGCTACTCCTCCTGGGGTCCACACAAAACATGAAACATGACATAACATTAATAAACAGCTCAAGGTGAGAACTACATGCATTTTAAAAATGGCAAACATACTGTAGCCTACACATCAATACATACACACAAACTATCTAGGTCAAATAGGGGAGAGGCGTTGTGCCGTGAGGTGTTGCTTTATCTGTTTTTTGAAACCAGGTTTGCTGTTCATTTGAGCCATATGAGATGGAAAGCTGTTCCGTGCAATAATGGTTCCCTATAATACTGTACGCTTTCTCGAATTTGTTCTGGATTTGGGGACTGTGAAAAGACCCCTGGTGGCATGTCTGGTGGGGTAAGTGTGTGTGTCAGAGCTGTGTGTAAGTTGACTACGCAAACAATTTGGAATTTTCAACCATGTTTCTTATAAAAATAAGTGATGCAGTCAGTCTCTCCTCTCTTAGCCAAGAGAGACTGGCATACATGGTATTTATATTATCCCTCTGATGAAGAGCAAGATGAAGAACAAGATGTGCCGCTCTGTTCAGGGCCAAAGGCGGCTTATTACCTAGGTATTTTGCAGCACTTGACCACATGACTGGACAATAATCAAGAGAAGACTAAACTTGACTCTGCAGGACTTGCTTTTTGGAATATGGTGTCAAAAAAGCAGAGCATCACTTTATTACGGCCAGACCTCTCCCCATCGTTACAACCATTGAATCTACATGTTTTGACCATGACAGTGTACAATCTAAGGTAACACCAAGTCATTTAGTCTCCTCAACTTGTTCAACAGCCACACAATTCATTACCAGATTCAGCGGATGTCTAGAGCTTAGGGAATGATTTGTGCCTAATACAATGCTCTTAGTTTTAGAGATGTTCAGGACCAGTTTATTACTGGCCACCCATGACAAAACTGACTGCAACTCTTTGTTAAAGGTTTCAGTGACTTTATTAGCTGTGGTTGCTGACACGTACACTACCGTTCTAAAGTTTGGGGTCACTTAGAAATGTCCTTGTTTTTGAAAGAAAAGCCATTTTTTTGTCCATTAAAATAAAATTGATCAGAAATACAGTGTAGACATTGTTAATGTTGTAAATGACTATTGTAGCTGGAAACTGCTGATTTGTATTGGAATATCTACATAGACATACAGAGGCCCATTATCAGAAACCGTCCCTCCTGTGTTCCAATGGCACGTTGTGTTAACTAATCCAAGTTTATCATTTTAAAAGGCTAATTGACCAATAGAAAATAATTTTGCAATTATGTTAGCACAGCTGAAAACTGTTGTGCTGATTAAAGAAGCAAAACAACTGGCCTTCTTTAGACTAGTTGAGTATCTGGAGCATCAGCATTTGTGGGTTCAATTACAGGCTCAAAATGGCCAGAAACAAAGAGCTTTCTTCTGAAACTCGTCAGTCTATTCTTGTTCTGAGAAATGAAGGCTATTCCATGTGAGAAATTGCCAAGAAACTGAAGATCTCGTACAATACTGTGTAGTACTCCCTTCACAGAACAGCGCAAACTGACTCTAACCAGAATAGAAAGAGCAGTGAGAGGCCCCGGTGCACAACTGAGCAAGAGGACAAGTACATTAGAGTGTCTAGTTTGAGAAACAGATGCCTCACAAGTCATCAACTGGCAGCTTCATTAAATAGTACCCGCAAAACACCAGTCTCAGCGTCACCAGTGAAGAGGCGACACCGGAATGATGGCCTTCTACGCAAAGTTGCAAAGAAAAAGCCATATCTCAGACTGGCCTAAAAAAAGAGAGATTAAGATGGGCAAAAGAACACAGACACTGGACAGAGGATGATTAGAAAAAGTGTTATGGACAGACAAATCCAAGTTTGAGGTGTTCGGATCACAAAGAAGAACATTCGTGAGATGCAGAGAAAATGAAAAGATGCCGGAAGAGTACTTGTCGCCATCTGTCAAGCATGGTGGAGGTAATGTGATGGTCTGGGGGTGCTTTGGTGGTGGTAAAGTGGGAGATTTGTACAGGGTAAAAGGGATCTTGAAGAAGGAAGGCTATCACTCCATTTTGCAACGCCATGCCATACCCTGTGGACAGCGCTTAATTGGAGCACAGTCACCGGATCTCAACCCTATTGAGCTGTTGTGGGAGCAGCTTGACCGTATGGTACGTAAGAAATGCCCATCAAGCCAATCCAACTTGTGGGAGGTGCTTCAGGAAGCATGGGGTGAAATCTCTTCAGAGTACCTCAATAAATTGACAACTAAAATGCCAAAGGTCTGCAGGGCTGTAATTGCTGCAAATGGAGGATTCTTTGACGAAAGCAAAGTTTGAAGGACACAATTATTACTTCAATTAAAAATCATTATTTATAACCTCGTCAACGTCTTGACTATATTTCCTATTCATTTCATGTATGTTTTCATTCAAAACAAGGACATTTCTAAGTGACCCCAAACTTTTGAACGGTAGTGTATATGGTTGAATCATCGGCATACATGGACACTCAGGCTTTATTTAATGCCAGTGGCAGGTCTTTGGTAAAAATAGAAAATAATAGAGGGCCTAGAGAGTTGCCCTGTGGTACACCACACCCTACATGTTTGACATTAGAGAGACTGCCATTAAAGAAAACCCTCTGAGTTCTATTAGATAGATAGCTCTGAATAAATTATACGGCAGAGGTTGAAAAGCCATAAAACATACGTTTTGTCAACAACAGGTTATGGTAAATAATATCAAAGGATTCACTGAAATCTAACAGTACAGTTCCCACAATTTCTTTCAACCAATCGTCAGTCATTTGTGTCAGTGCCATCCATACATGTTGAATGTCCTTCTCTATAAGCATGCTGAAAGTCTGTTGTCAATTTGTTTACAGAGAAATAGCATTGTTTTTGGTCAAACACAATTTTTTCCAACTGTTTGCTGAGAGCTGGCATCAAGCTGATAGGTATGCTGTTAGAACCAGTAAAAGCCGCTCTACCACTCTTGGGTAGCGGAATGACCTTGGCTTCCCTCCAGGCCTGAGGACAAACACCTTCCTCTAGACTCAGATGAAATATATGACAGATAGGAGTGGCCATAGAGTCAGCTACCATCCTCAGTAGCTTTCCATCTAAGTTGTCAATGCCAGGTTTGTCATTATTGATCGATATCAATTTTTCCACCTTTCCCACACTAACTTTACAAAATTCAAATTTACAATGTTATTCTTTCAATATTTGAAGCATGAATATGATGTTTCTCTGTTCGTTGTTGGCATTTCTTGCAGAAATTTTGCCCACTTTGCCAATGAAGTATTCATTAAAATAATTGCCAACATCAAATGGTTTTGTGATGAATAAGTCATCTAGATTAGTTTTGAAGTGAAAACCTACAGGACGGTAGCTCTCCAGGAACCGGGTTGGAAAACTCACCATAGACCTCGCTGGTCACACCAAAGAGAGTACTACGAGTACTATGAGCACTATGAGTCTTTGGTCATCTACCTAAACAGCCTGGCCTCAGAGCCATACAAAACATACTTACGCATTTTTTAGCACCTCCAAGACGTATGATACCTACTAATGGTCTAGTTACTTGAGACAGAAATAAAAGCAGAGAAGTTGTTCAAGGAGGATGGGTGAGAGTAATCCGCAACCATCTAGCATTCCAAAGGTTGCACATTTGAGTTAACATCGGAGACAACTGTAGGATTTTAGCTAATCATTCCCCTAACCCTTATTCTTAACTTAACCCAATTCACCTAACCTGCAACGTAACTTGCCCAACCTTTGTCATTTTAGTTCCCCTAACCTTTCACATAAATTATCCTAATCTTTATCATTAGTTCACCTCACCACCAACTTAAATTCTCCCCATAATTCTCCTCTGTTGTTAAGACGCAACAAGCAACCTGGTCTCAGAGAAAGAAGTATAATAAGATAATGATTATCATCCAATTTGTAACCGGGTAAGACATATCCCACGGGGCACAGACTGGTTGAATCAATGTTGTTTCAATGTAATTGTCGACGTGTTGTGACGTGGAATGTGGTGGAAAATACATTGGATTTGAAAAAAGAAAGTTTTGAGGGTGAGATTTCAACCACGGGATTATGTCATCATGGTAACCAAATTTCAACATAGACAAACCTTGTCTAAAATATGTTGAATTTGATTTGTACCTTTAAAACAACGTCAGATTTTCAATGTCATCCACTATCAGAAAGAAAATACATGCTGGGCAGCACCTCCTACTGGAGAATTGATCTATCTACAGGTACCCTTCGGTCTCCCATCTCTGGGCTTTAACCAAGCCCAGCTCTGCTTAGCTATTTGTCACTGACTATTACCAATGTGCTATCGTGAGAGTGATTGTTCCGAGACCTCCACTTAAAAACTAAATACTGTAGATTCACTGTTGCTATCGAAGTCATTCCAAAGGGTAGGTTTAATAGAGCAAATGAAACGTGACCATACTTTATCACTCATAGATCATTAGTGATGCTTTTCACTGACATTTGTTCGGTCAAAACAGTAGGATAAAAGACGGTCCTTTTTTCCCCTCCTCCTTTTCTCTCAAGAGCTTTGTCACAACGTCAGTCAATTCCCCCTCAGGGGTTATGGATTATGGCGTGTTACTTAAAAATAACATTCTAATAGTAAATGGTAGCTAGTAACTATTTAGACCTACATAGCATTTGCAGTCATCAAAAGCTACTGTTTCAATTTAACCCAGAATTCAACAAAAAATAGACAATTCAATAGAGGCATTTCAAGCTCTGGTTGATTTTAGATGTAAATGATATTTAGTGATATTGAATTGTGTTTGGCTGTCAACAGATCCAAATATCAACATTTGAAGGAGATGTTTATTTTGCTTGAATAGTTCCATATGTGCCACTGAATTAGTCTGGCTTTAATTGCAGTTTGTCTACAATTTGAATATTTGATATGTTGGATTCACATTTCAATTTCAACCAAAAATCGAAGGAAATAAAATAGGACCAAATCCATATTTAAAGTGCATTTATTTTAAAGTATAATATGATTTGATTTAGTCCCATTTTTTAACTGTAATTTTCGGTTGAGGTGTAGATGTGAATCCAAAATGTCTATTATTAATTTGTAGACAAACTGGAATTAAAGCCAGAGTCAGTGGCACTGATGGAACTATCCAAGCAGAAAATACATCTCTGTCAAATGTTGATATTTGGTTGCATTGCCAACCAAACACAATTCAATTTTACTTTAAAAAAAAGTTGTTTATTTATTTCACCTTTATTTGACCAGGTAGGCCAGTTGAGAACAAGTTCTCATTTACAACTGCGACCTGGCCAAGATAGGGCATAGCAGTGCGACACAAACAACACAGAGTTACACATGGGATAAACAAATATACAGTCAATAACACAATAGAAACGTCTATATACAGTGTGTGCAAATGTAGTAAGATTAGGGAGGTAATAAATAGGCCATAGTGGCAAAATAATTACAATTTAGCAATTAAACACTGGAGTGATAGATGTGCAGAAGAGTTTTCAGCTATACTTTTCGTGGCTGTTTTTTTACCACCACAGACAGATGCTGGCACTAAGACTGCACTCAGTCAGCTGTATAAGGAAATAAGCAAACAGGAAACCACACACCCAGAGGTGGCACTCCTAATGGCCGGAGACTTTAATGTAAGGGAAACTTAAATCAGTTCTACCAAATTTCTATCAACATGTTAAATGTGCAACCAGAGGGAAAACAATTCTAGATCACCTGTATTCCACACACAGAGACGGGTACAAAGCTCTCCCTCGCCCTCTATTTGGTAAATACGATAACAACTCTATCCTCCTGATTCCTGCTTACAAGCAAAAATTAAAGCAGGAAGCACCAGTGACTTGGTCTATAAAAAAGTGGTCAGATGAAGCAGATGCTAAACTACAGGACTGTTTTGCTATCACAGACTGGAACATTTTCCAGGATTCTTCCGATGGCATTGAGGAGTACACCACATCAGTCACTGGCTTTACCAATAAGTGCATTGAGGACGTCGTCCCCACAGTGACGGTACGTACATACCCCAACCAGAAGCCATGGATTACAGGCAACATTCGCATTGAGCTAAAGGGTAGAGCTGCCGCTTTCAAGGTGCGGGACTCTATCCCGGAAGCTTACAAGAAATCCTGCTATGCCCTGCGACTAACGATCAAACAGGCAAAGCGTCAATACAGGGCTAAGATTGAATCATACTACACCGGCTCCGACGCTCATCTTATGTGGCAGGGCTTGCAAACTATTACAGACTACAAAGGGAAGCACAGCCGCAAGCTGCCCAGTGACACAAACCTACCAGATGAGCTAAATCACTTCTATGGTCGCTTCGAGGCAAGCAACACTGAGTCATGCATGTGAGCATCAGCTGTTCCGGACAACTGTGTGATCACGCTCTCCGTAGCCGATGTGAGTAAGACCTTTAAACAGGTCAACATACACAAGGCCCCTGGGCCAGACGGATTACCAGGACGTGTGCTCCGGGCATGTGCTGACCAACTGGCAGGTGTCTTCACTGACATTTTCAACATGTCCCTGATTGAGTCTGTAATACCAACATGTTTCAAGCAGACCACCATAGTCCCTGTGCCCAAGAACACAAAGGCAACCTGCCTAAATGACTACAGACCCGTAGCACTCACGTCCGTAGCCATGAAGTGCTTTGAAATGTTGGAAATGGCTCACATCAACACCATTATCCCAGAAACCCTAGACCCACTCCAATTTGCATACCACCCAAACAGATCCACAGATGATGCAATCTCTATTGCACTCCACACTGCCCTTTACCACCTCGACAAAAGGAACACTTATCTGAGAATGCTATTCATTGACTACAGCTCAGCGTTCAACACGATAGTACCCTCAAAGCTCATCACTAAGCTAAGGATTATGGGACTAAACATCTCCCTCTGCAACTGGATCCTGGACTTCCTGACGGGCCGCCCCCAGGTGGTGAGGGTAGGTAGCAACACATCTACCACACTGATCCTCAACACTGGAGATCCACAGGGGTGCATGCTCAGTCCCCTCCTGTACTCCCTGTTCACCCACGACTGCATGGCCAGGCCCGACTCCAACACCATCATTAAGTTTGCAGACGACACAATAGTTGTAGGCCTGATCACCAACAACGACGAGACAGCCTATAGGGAGGAGGTCAGAGACCTGGCCGGGTGGTGTCATGAATAACAACCTATCCCTCAACATAACCAAGACAAAGGAGATGATTGTGGGCTACAGGAAAAGGAGGACCGAGCACGCCCCCATTCTCATCGATGGGGCTGTAGTGGAGCTTCAAGTTCCTTGTTGTCCACATCAACAACAAACTAGAATGGTCCAAACACACCAAGACAGTCGTGAAGAGGGAACGACAAAGCATATTCCCCCTCAGGAGACTAAAAAGATTTGGCATGGGTCCTGAGATCCTCAAAAGGTTCTACAGCTGCAACATCGAGAGCATCCTGACTGGTTTCATCACGACCTGGTATGGCAACTGCTCAGCCTCCGACCGCAAGGAGCTACAGAGGGTAGTGCCTATGGCCCAGTACATCACTGGGGCTAAGCTGACCGTAATCCAGGACCTCTTTACCAGGCGGTGTCAGAGGAAGGCCCTAAAAATTGTCAAGGACTCCAGCCCCCCCAGTCATAGACTGTTCTCTCTACTACCGCATGGCAAGTGGTACCGGAGTGCCAAGTCTAGGACAAAAAGGCTTCTCCACAGTTTATACCCCCAAGCCATAAGAGTCCTGAACAAGTAATCAAATGGCTACCCGGACTATTTGCATTGTGTGCCCCCAACCCCTCTTTTTACGCTGCTGCTACTCTCTGTTCATCATATATGCATATTCACTTTAACCATATCTACATGTACATACTACCTCAATCAGCCTGACTAACCAGTGTCTGTATGTAGCCTCGCTACTTGTATAGCCTCGCTACGGTATATAGCCTGTCTTTTTACTGTTGTTTTATTTCTTTACTTACCTATTGTTCACCTAACACCTTTTTTGCACTATTGGTTAGAGCCTGTAAGTAAGCATTTCACTGTAAGGTTGTATTTGGCTCGTGACAAATAAACTTTGATTTGATTTGATTGGCATCAGAGAACTGGAAGGAAAGGCGGCCAAAGAAGGAGTTGGTTTTGGGCATGACCCGTGTAAAATACCTGCTGGAGCGCATGCTACGGGTGGGTGCTGCTATGGTGACCAGTGAGCTAAGATAAGGTGGGGCTTTACCTAGCAAAGACTTATAGATGACCTAGAGCCAGTGGGGTTGGTGATGAATATGAAGCGAGGGCTAGCCCTCGGGGAGTATATGGGGCTTTGGTGACAAAACAGATGGCACTGTGGTAGACTACATTGCTGAGTAGAGTGTTGGAGGCTATTTTGTAAATGATTTCGCTGAAGTAAAGGATCGGTGGGATATTCAAAATAGTGTAAATAGCCTAAAGTTATGACTATCTTACAAACTAACGTAACATTCAACCTTAAAATGAGTAACACATCCATGACCACATTTTGAGGTTCCTGTTACTATAAATGTCTACTTATGTAATCATATAGAGTGTACGTGTTCAAGATACAGTAGCATGCATGGGTTGTCGCAGGACTGTGGAGATCTTCAAAACTGCTGTAATAATCGAAGCAGAATCTTGAACAGCATTGATGACTTGCACCATGTACTTTTAATGTAATTTTAACTGCAATCCAGGTCATTTGGTTCTGCTATTAGATGAAGCACAGTGATAATATGTTGTATAAATAAACAAAATATCTGACATTATATTCCCATTTGAACTATGCTGTTCTGTAAATTGTTTTTTCATTGTTTTTTCATTGGAATTTGGTTGTGTTTTTGATGGTTGAAAGCATAGTGGTAACACATTGGACATTCAACTAACTTTTAACTGTCTTTTTGATTGGGTCAACATAAATTGTAATCTCATTGATCGTCTCAACCAAATATTACCCAATTATCCATGTTGAAATGACATTGTGTGCCCAGTGGGATGATACTATATATCCTCTAATTTGTAAGATATGTACGACCGCTATTCCATTCATAGTGTACTGTAACCTAATGTTACGTAACACATCATACTAAATGGATTGTCACAGATTTACATACAGAATAATATGAATTGCCCTGAGGCCACATTGACCTAAAGCCCATCCTCCATCCTCCTCACTCACAGTAGCCCCTTTCTGGGTGTCATTACACAATACAATACACTTTATTGTCCCCAAGGGAAAAATGTATTGGACCCACAATTCTTTTTTACATTTTAATTATTATTTTTGACCCCTTTTTCGTGGGATCCAATTGGTAGTTAGTCTTGTCTCATCGCTGCAACTGGCGAACGGACTCGGGAGAAGCGAAGGTCGAGAGCCATGCGTCCTCCGAAACAAAACCGAACCAAGCCACACTGCTTCTTGACACAATGCCCACTTAACCCGGAAGCCAGCTTCACCAATGTGTCAGACAAAGCACCGTACACCTGGTGACCGTGTCAGCGGCCCGCCACAGCAGTCGCTAGTGCGCGATGGGACAAGGACATCCCTGCCGGCCAAACCCTCCCCTAACCCGGAAGACTCTGGGCCAATTGTGCGCCGCCCCATGGGTCTCCCGGTCACGGCCAGCTGCGACAGAGCCTGGACAAACAGAATCTCTAGACCACTGCTCCACTTGGGAGGTCTTGGACACACAATTCTGCTGTACGTAGAAATATATGTACAGAAAAGTCTCATAGGCTCCACATCATTGCCCATTGCCTGAAACAGTATGCACACATCATACATCTACACACGTCAAACCCATTTTGGATTTCTGGAATTAGGCACCTACAACAACAAGCCCTTTACCAAAAGAGAGTTATTACCCTAGCCTGGCGCGGCCCACGTGACCCAGAGCAGGGAGAGCTGTGACACACTAGTCTGCAAAGGAGGCTGTTTGTTAATGCAGTATTCGCTCCGAAATTGAGCGACGGGTTTGATTGGTTCTCTCAAATGTCCCCCCCCCCCCCTCTGGGATTAACATTGCTTTGTTTGGATTTGAAAATTCAACTGTTGTAATGGAAGGGGGGCGGCGCTCTGGGCCTGTGTATGACTGTGCCTACGGGTGTTTGAGTGAGAAAGACACAGAGATGAACCAATCAGTAAAAAGCACAGCCCCCTTCATTATCGACGCATTGTGCCCACGACTTCAAAGAGCCATTCCTGACTTTGAAGTCAGGAGGACTTTGAGAGTTAGGTGTTAGCCAGACTATTATCACCCAGTGTCATTAAAATATTTAGAGTGACTGAACGGGAGAGCTTCTTCAAAGCTCCACAAATCAAATCAAATCTTATTGGTCACATACACATGGTTAGCAGATGTTAATGCGAGTGTACCGAAATGCTTGTGCTTCTAGTTCCGACCATGCGGTAATATCCAACAAGTAATCTTAACAATTTCACAACAACTACCTTTTACGCACAACTGTAAAGGAATGAATAAGAATATGTACATATAAATATATATATGAGCGATGGCCAAGCGGCATAGGCAAGATGCAGTAGATGGTATAGAGTACAGTATACAGTGGGGCAAAAAAGTATTTAGTCGGCCACCAATTGTGCAAGTTCTCCCACTTAAAAAGATGAGAGAGGCCTGTAATTTTCATCATAGGTACACTTCAACTATGACAGACAAAATGAGAAGAAAAAAAATCCAGAAAATCACATTGTAGGATTTTTAATGAATTTATTTGCAAATTAGGGTGGAAAATAAGTATTTGGTCACCTAAAATCAAGCAAGATTTCTGGCTCTCACAGACCTGTAACTTCTTCTTTAAGAGGCTCCTCTGTCCTCCACTCGTTACCTGTATTAATGGCACCTGTTTGAACTTGTTATCGGTATAAAAGACACCTGTCCACAACCTCAAACAGTCACACTCCAAACTCCACTATGGCCAAGACCAAAGAGCTGTCAAAGGACACCAGAAACAAAATTGTAGACCTGCACCAGGCTGGGAAGACTGAATCTGCAATAGGTAAGCAGCTTGGTTTGAAAAAAATCAACTGTGGGAGCAATTATTAGGAAATGGAAGACATACAAGACCACTGATAATCTCCCTCGATCTGGGGCTCCACGCAAGATCTCACCCCGTGGGGTCAAAATGATCACAAGAACGGTGAGCAAAAATCCCAGAACCACACGGGGGGACCTAGTAAATGACCTGCAGAGAGCTGGGACCAAAGTAACAAAGCCTACCATCAGTAACACACTACGCCGCCAGGGACTCAAATCCTGCAGTGCCAGACGTGTCCCCCTGCTTAAGCCAGTACATGTCCAGGCCCGTCTGAAGTTTGCTAGAGAGCATTTGGATAATCCAGAAGAAGATTGGGAGAATGTCATATGGTCAGATGAAACCAAAATATAACTTTTTGGTAAAAACTCAATTTGTCGTGTTTGGAGGACAAAGAATGCTGAGTTGCATCCAAAGAACACCATACCTACTGTGAAGCATGGGGGTGGAAACATCATGCTTTGGGGCTGTTTTTCTGCAAAGGGACCAGGACGACTGATTGTGTAAAGGAAAAAATGAATGGGGCCATGTATCGTGGAATTTTGAGTGAAAACCTCCTTCCATCAGCAAGGGCATTGAAGATGAAACGTGGCTGGGTCTTTCAGCATGACAATGATCCCAAACACACCGCCCGGGCAACGAAGGAGTGGCTTCGTAAGAAGCATTTCCAGGTCCTGGAGTGGCCTAGCCAGTCTCCAGATCTCAACCCCATAGAAAATCTTTGTCCGTGTTGCCCAGCAACAACCCCAAAACATCACTGCTCTAGAGGAGATCTGCATGGAAAAATGGGCCAAACAGTGTGTGAAAACCTTGTGAAGACTTACAGAAAACGTTTGACCTCTGTCATTCCCAACAAAGGGTATATAACAAAGTATTGAGATAAACTTTTGTTATTGACCAAATACTTATTTTCCACCATAATTTGCAAATAAATTCATAAAAAATCCTACAATGAGATGTTCTGGATTTTCTTTCTCATTTTGTCTGTAATAGTTGAAGTGTACCTATGATGAAAATTACAGGCCTCGCTCATCTTTTTAAGTGGGAGAACTTGCACAATTGGTGGCTGACTAAATACTTTTTTGCCCCACTGTATACATATGACATGAGTAATGTAAGGTACGTAAACATTATATAAAGTGGCATTGTTTAAAGTGACTAGATAAACAGACCATTTTTGTTCTCCAACCAAATACTATTTTTCATTAATTAAGCCAGACAGAGTGGTGATGTATAAAGAGGTCAGATTAAAAGCCCAAAGCCAGCAGTGTATAGAAGAGATAGAGAACATCCCACTGTCTTGTCTGCCAGCTCTCAGAGAAGCTCCTCCACTCTACTCTGACAAGCCTAAAATGATAACATAACCCTCTTTTAAAAAAGCCCACTAACGCAGTCTACTGTTATTCCCAGTATTTCAGGAACCATTTGACTAAATCAAAGCCCACTAAAAGATACAGCTCTACTTTCACATTATTGCTCTATTAGTCTGCTCCATGGAAACATTATACCATAGAAACCTTGTTATCTGTAGTAGTTAATCCCACGGGATGGCCAGTGGTGTCACACAACAATGTTGATTAGTGATAAAGCCACTTGAAAAGAAACCTATTCAATACAGCCTAATTCACTCTGTCCCTTATGGGATAACCAACCTCTCTGGTCTTTACTAGAGGCACATCTGAAATTACACCACGTTCCTTATGTAGTGCACTACATTTTAACAGAGCCACCTAGGGAAAAGTGTACTATTTGAGACATATTTATGTCATGGTGTGTGTCTCTGTGGGTCTCTGAGTCTGAATGTATTTCTATGGCTGTGGGTTTCTCTATGTGTGATGTGATGTCCCTATGTGTGTAAATATGTGTTTTCGTGTTGCTATGTGTCTCTGTGTTTCTGCTTGTCGTTATGTGCCTCGATGACTCGCTGTCTGTCTCTCTTGGGTCCGGTTTGGGCATTTTTTGGGCCATGAACAATGTGGCCGCTGCTGGGATCTGCTGACATGCCTGACCAGGGCCGCTCTGCTCTCTGAGCTCACATGCTTTTTGTGGCTCTAGTCTACCGCTCTGAGCAGCGCCTCCCAAAAAAGCACTGTGCATCATGGCCTGACGCTTTGTTGCACCCCAATGATCCCTCTCTTAAGACCTCTGCAGCAGCTGGAGAGATTAGAAGAGAAGAGAACAGGACACACACTCAACACACACACCACCGACACAGACACCCCAGCTAGGCCCCTTACCTTGCACACACACCACTTGTACTGTTCTCATTGAAGCAGTAGAGGACAAACAGAACTGGCTGAGACTGAACTTGACTGGACCCACACCTCCAGAAAGACTCCACTCTGACCGGAAACCTATCCCAGAAAGATCCCATCCTGATCGGACTCGTACGGCACACAGAGCCCCATCTACCTGGAGCTCAGCCAAGGGGCCAACCTCTTCAGCGATGAACGGTTTTGGGTACCGTCGGGAGTTGAGTAAGTATGAGGATGTGGATGAGGATGAACTACTGGCTTCTCTCAGCCCTGAGGAGCTAGCAGAGCTGGAGATGGAGCTGGCAGACATTGACCCTGATGCCAACGTGCCCATCGGTCTGAGACAGAGGGACCAGACGGAGAAGACCCCCACTGGCACCTTCAGTAGAGACTCTCTGTTGAAGTACTGGGAGAAGGAGACCAAGAGGATACTGGAGGATGAGAGAGGGGAAGCCAGCAGTCCCAAACAGGTCAGTGATCAGGAGAGTCTGAACTCCGCTAGCTTGCTACTCTCAGATCTATATAACCTTAAATTCTGTTTGACCAATTAAGAAGCTTCATTATTCAATAATGATCACTTTATTGTACAACGGAGAACCAGTTAGGACCTTCACACAAAAAAAATGCAAATCATCCAGTTTAACTTTAGACATAATACAGTTATAAGAGAACATGACCATGTGTCTGAGTCAGATTAATGAGAGATTTACACTTTATGTCTAAACAGGATGACGATGACGATGCCGAAAAGAGCGAGGAAGAATGTGTGACAGAAAGCAACAGCGAAGCAGAGGAGGATGACGAGAACAAGAAAGAAAATAAAGATTATGAAGAGGAAGAGGAGGAGGAGAGTGAGGAAGAGGAAGCTGAAACAGAGGATGAGGAGGATAAAGAGGAGCCAGAAGAGGAAAGGCCTGAAGCAGCGCACCCAAAGGATCCTGGTCCTCCATCACCGCTGTCAGTCGTCATCTCCTCCCCTAGCCTCCTGAGACTCCCAAGGGTGGAGCCTATGAGACTAACCCCGCCCCCACCTCCGCTTGACCCCAACGCCGATGGCAACCCAACAGTTGTCGACGAGGCCCTGGAAAAAGTCCTTAATAACGACCTTGAGCTCAAAGAGGTCAACCTCAACAACATCGAGGACATCTCACAGGACACTCTAATCCAGTTCGCTGAGGCACTGCGCTCCAACACACACGTGCGTGTCTTTAGCCTGGCCAACACGCATGCTGATGACCCCGTGGCGCTGGCCATTGCCAAGACGCTGTGCGAAAACACCTCCATCGTCAGCCTGAACATCGAGTCCAACTATGTGACAGGGAAAGGGGTTCTGGCTATGGTTCAGGCTCTGCCTAGCAATAGCACCCTGACTGAGCTACGCTTCCACAACCAGAGACACATGTGTGGAGGACAGGTCAGTCAGTCTGGACTTGGTATTAGATCTTGATGCAGCTGCTCAACACACATGCGCAGGCAATAGTAAAAGCACAAACTCACGGTCCCTCTCTCTCTCTCTCTCTCTCTCTCTCTCTCTCTCTCTCTCTCTGTCAGGTGGAGATGGAGATGGTGAAGGTTCTGAGGGAGAACCACGCCCTGATCAAGCTGGGTTACCAGTTCCACCTTCCAGGCCCCCGGATGAGCATGACAGGCATCCTGACCCGTAACATGGACCGTCAGAGACAGAAACGCCTGCAGGAGCAGAGACAGAACCAGCAGGCGGGGCCAGAGGGGCCCGTTAACCCCCGTACCACTGCTCTGTTGAAGGCCACTCCGGGTTCTTCGCCCTACGGTTCCCCGCGGGTGTCTCCTTGGCAATCCCCCAAACTCCCCAAAAAACAGACCCCTCCTGCTCCCCTGCCGCCTCCCCCACCTCCTCCCCCACCTCCTCCCCCACCCCTTCACTGCCCTGCCAGCCCCCGGCAGAGAAGAAGAAGCCGACTAGGAAGATAGCGGAGGTGATCAGGCTCCACGAGGAAGTCGTTAAGAAGCAAGGGAAAGGGAAGGGGAAGAAGGGGAAGAAAGGACTGAAAGAGACCAACAGTATCTTGAAGGAGCTGAAGAACGCTCTGCGGCCAGTGGCAGAGACCAGAGACCAGGAGCACAGCAGGCCACCCACTCCACTGCGCTCCTCACATGACCAGCTCATGGACTCCATCCGCAACGCCAGTGTCCGCTCCCTCAGAAAGGTGAGATTGTGTGTGTGAGTACATGTGCGTGCATGTGTGTGTGTACATGCACAGCCAATAAGAGTTAACAAGGGTTTAAGGGTTAAAGATGGTCAGCTGGTGAGACAAAACCTATGAGAGTTCCTAGTCTCATACATCATCATTAGGGCCCAGAGTCATTTTCTGGTCAGGTCACATGGCCAGGAAAAACGATTGGCCCTTACCAACATGGAGACTATTCTATCTGTATCCTGGGCTGGGTATTCTTGGACTAATTCACATGTTTCCACATGTTTCCATCTGGAAAAGTGTCTATTTCTGTGACAAAGCCAACAGACTGAGACACTATGTCATCTTGGAAAATGTCAAAGACAACTCATATAAAATGGTTGAGAGAAAGTATCTGGTCTAAATGGTCTAAGATAAATAAGGTTGTGCTTTGAGAACCTTAGGGTGGATTCCTACAGTCAAAGGGAACACATACCTCAGAGGTCAGTGTGATTTAGACAGGTGACAGAGGAACATCGCTGTCGGAGTCATCTCCTGTGGTTGACATGTTATTTTACGATGGACGTCGATCATATGACACTTTTCCATCATCAAGCGCTGTGGTATGTCTGAACAAAGCCAAACACAACACAAGCCTTGGTTGAAGTCCCTAACACAGAGAGAGAGAGAGGGAGAGAGAGGGGGGGATAAAAACAGAGAGAGAGAGAGAGAGAGAGAGAGAGAGAGAGAGAGAGAGTGGGGGATAAAAACAGAGAGAGAGAGAGAGAGAGAGGGATAAAAAAGAGAGAGAGAGGGGGAGAGAGAGAGAGAGAGAGAGAGAGAGAGAGAGAGAGAGAGAGAGAGAGCAAGAAGGAGTAAGGAGTGAGAGAAGAGTAGTCTAGTCTCTAGTGTTTCTGTGGGCCCATTAATGTGTGGTAACTGCTTGTTATGTTGTTACTGTGGAAAATCCTGGTTGCCCTCAGAAGGCTAGGGTCTAGAGGATGTGAATGCCTGCCACTTAACTAGAGTTAAAAATAGGACTGTTGTACAGCTGGTATGATAAGGGAAATGGGAGAGGCCTCACAGTACCAGAACGAACTTTGACAACAAACAGTAAATAAGGAAAGTGCAGAGGGATTTTTGTTATAGTTGCGAGCAAAAATGTTAGATATTTCTGACATTTTGTGATGAGTTTTGCCCAATTTATCAGGAAAATGCGCTGACGGGGAAAACATTTGTTGACATGTGGCTTGATTGAACCACTTTATGCGGTAAAAGTATGGTGATTGGTTTTAATTGTGAGCCCTCTTTTTGTAGTGTGATGACAGTTTTATGCCGTAATATTGCGGTGATTTGACTGTTAGATGCGGTAATAGTGCGGTGGAGGATCAAATTTGCAAGCCCTTGCATAATATGTAGGGGATTGTTGATTTTACAAACAATGCAGAATCACAAAATCCTGGAATGACTGGACAATATTAGGCTACGGAATATATGTTTTCTTTCTGCTCACATGTATTTCTCTCTGAAATAGCTCTAGTTTTCACGGAATCTTTTGTTTTCGAGGGAACCTGGCATAAGAAAAAAAATCCTGTTTCATATAAAACAGAAATCGCTGTCTTTTAAATTGCAGGTGGAAGTTCCACAGAGGAAGTTTGTCTTTGTCCCCGATGAAGAGACTAGCTGATCTGAAGACACAGGGAACCCCCTGAGACTACTGAGGACACAAACAATACGTTCAGATTGAACTGGACTTTTCCTCAGAGAAGATACTGGAAATTACCACTGCAATAACACCTTTACTATTGGAGAAAAAAATAAATATGAAATTCATATCTTTTTTAAATGTATTTATGCTGTATGCTTTTGGTTGTCTACATTTTTGTGATGATAAATGTATACATTGTTGTCTAAATTGTTTACTGAGGTAACCTGTTTTTGTATAATTGTAAATATTATATTTGGTGTGTGAGGAATATACTATATGAATTGAACATGAAGATAAAAGTCACAACACAATGAAGTGTTATGGTATTTTATTGCTGATTAAACCATGGTACAGTTGAAAAGGTACTGTGAATGTCCAAAAGATTCTCTACAAAATGTAATGTTCTAAAGTTACTGTCCTATGGCTTCTGTCCAAAAAGGTTTTGGCAAAAAGATTCTGCCCAAAAGCCAAAAAGTTATATCCATCTTCCTGTCAGACAGCATCCCCACTCCCGCTGCCCTCAGAACAGCCTCCATTCGTTGGGATGGACTCTACAAGGTGTCGAAAGCGTTCCACAGGGATGCTGGCCCATGTTGACCCCAATGCTTCCCACAGTTGTGTCAAGTTGGCTGGATGTCCTTTAGGTGGTAGACCCTGCGTGATACACACATGAAACTGTTGGGCTTGAAAATCCCAGCAGCGTTGCAGTTCTTGACACAAACCGGTGTGCCTGGCATCTACTACCAAAACCTGTTGAAAGGCACGTAAATATTTTATCTTGGCCATTCACCCTCTGAATGGCACACATACACAGTCTGTGTCTCAATTGTCTCAATAATTAAAAATCCATCTTTAACCTGTCTCCTTCCCTTCATCTACACTGACTGAAGTGGATTTAATAAGGGTGACATTAATGGATCAAAGCTTTCACCTGGATTCACCTGATCAGTCTGTCATGGAAAGAGCAGGTGTTCTTAATGTAGTTTATACTCATTGTATGTAGCAGAGGAACACCTAATACTCCCCCTGAGCATTTGTGTGTCTTGGAAGAGTTTTCTGGAATGGTCCTAAATCCACCCCACAGCTGTTAAAAGCAAACACAACATGGAAATGCTTTTGGCAGCAGCCACAACTGTCCTTGAATAACCATCCTAGCTTCCCACATGGAATTGGAAAGGACATCAAACTCAGCAAAAACACAGTTTACCTCAGTTCCACTAAAGAACTGACTTGGAGGGAAACAATATTCCCCACTTAGACAACACAACGATCTTGACGAGCAATTTCAGCACAGTTTCCGGTATCATCCGGTATTATCATCAGGTACTGTATATCTGATCTTTCCATGATGTGTAAACCGAAGGGGAAAAAAATCATGGAATCTGATCTTTTTGAGTTTAGATGTACACCATATCCACACGTGGATATAAATCCTGATAAAATTGTAATGCTCCATATGAGACCTGTCTGGACCATGGAATTAAAATAATCTAATAGGATCTCTATGATTTGGACTCAGATTTTTTGCCTCTTGTGTTTCTGTCTTTTTTACATGACCAGAAACGAAAACTACCCAGGAACACTTGTTTCCACGAGTGAAGTCATACTATAAAAATATATATAAAAAATATTGACATGTGTGATGGAAACAGGAAGTTTTGGAACAATTTTATAAATGCAGATATTTGTGTCGGGAAAATGAATTGTGAAATAAATGGCGGTGGAAAAGCCTACATGTGCAAAAAATATTGATATAATAACGAAGTAGTCACGGGATGACATGGTGTGTGGACCTCCCACTATGATTTGCAAAACCATGCACGTTATTAGGCTACAGATTAAATAATTGATGATAAACTTCACAGGGTTGAGTGCACGTACGGTGGTCGAGAATCTTATTCTGGTGACATGATGATTGACTTCTGTTTCACTAATACAAATATTATCGCTTTTACATATAATCCATCATGGGGCGGCAAGGTAGCCTAGTGGTTAGAGCGTTGGGCCAGCGAGGTTGCTGAATCGAATCCCCGAGCTGACAAGGTAAAAATCTGTCGTTCTGCCATTGAACAAGGCATTTAACCTGCTGGTCCCCGGTAGGCCGTCATTGTAAATAAGAATTTGTTCATAACTGGTTTGCCTAGTTAATTTTTAAAAATCCAGCCTATCCGTGCTGTTGGCTAGATATGTTTATTTAGTGCGAAAAGGTACATTTTGTGTGGAAAATGTCATCACGCACTGATTTTTATCCGCGACTAGGCTGTTTGGTGGAAACTGCGCATATTTTGTTATCCGGATTTTAGAATATTCGCATGAAAATCTGTCGCCAATTGGATGGAAAACTAGCTAGTGACAGAAAATGAGCATTGCATCGGTGTGCTACTTCAGAGGCTACATCAGTGTGAATGTGCAAATCTGACATGGGTCACATATAAAACGGTATGGACAGTCAGAAAAATAGATTGTGTAAACAGCCAATAAGAGGATGTGGAGAGAATTGGTAACTCTTAACACTTGACCCTAACGTAGCTGGCAGATTGGTAAAATAACAATAAAGTGTCTACTGAAAGGTCATGAGTTATTTTTCTAATCCCACTGCCTGGCAAACTGTATTTTCATACATACATTTTTTTAATTGCTCTCTTTCTATTTCCATCCCTCTATTCAATCATTCCAGTTTAATATCTTCTACATACACACTACAAATAGTCCATGAGTTATGGCATGTGGACTCAGTTCGACCTCACAGTTTCATGTGTGGGTTTAGCCAACATGAGTACTGGGAACTGAGACACAATGACCATAGGCCACACTGAAACCAACGTTAACAGCTGTTAATACAGTCTTTTCTCACTACTTGGTCCAACCCTCCCATCAGGCCTGCAGCAAGCATTCCAGTACTCAGATTTAGTGGCTGTCATGGACTTTCGCCATATGTCCATGTGTTCCCATTAAGCAGTCATTCCCTTGTTGCCATGCCACCAGTCCTACAGTAAGTCCCGTTGTTGCTATGTCCATGCTCTGTCCCCAGTGTATTGTCACTAGGGGTGCCAAGCTTACTGCTCAGGTGTAATTCCCACAGTGCTGGTGGCCTGGAACTGTGATATACCCACTATAACCCCTTTCGTAAACCATTCATAGGGGACGCTGGTCCTGCAGGCCTACCAAAGTGCACAAGGGAGAGGACAAAGGACACGCTCTACCCTGCTGCACCCACTCTATCGTTGGCATAGCTACACAGGCATCAACTGGAACGGATTGAAATAACACCCAACTACTATTAAATATAAATATCTACAATGCAGGCAATCTTATTTCAGTTTGAGATCAGTTTGTGGGAGCAGACATACCAGGGGGTTATTCAGGTATTCAGACAGGCCGTGGAACATCACTGGACAGTCAGATAGAACTATTAAGTGTAGATCAGACAGCTCTGTAGCATATAAGAGTCAAGTCTGCTCTATTCATTAAATGCTATATGTACCGTTCAAAGACCCCATGTGAATATGTCTCAGCTGTTGTCTGCTCAATCATGCCAAGCTGCTGGTGATGAGAGCTCTGGTCATCACTCACTACTGATGGAAGGGTTGCCAGAGGGCTTAGTGCACATGCACGCACACCTCCACGCCTTTAACGTGCTCAAACATCAAAACAAGTAAACACTCAGGAGTTGCTCTCCCTCAAACAACCCTGGGCCCAAACAAACACTTATTGTACGGTACAGTACAAAGGCTGGTCATATTTATCATCATACTCACATCCATCCCACAGAAAACAGGAAAGCGTCACTGTAAATATTAACATTTATTTGAGTGTACAATTTAATAGTCCATTATTCTTCCAACCTAATTTCTGAAGGTTTGAGGTCCATATATCCTGGTTACTGAACGGAGTTTCACTAACCGTGAAAACAGACAGAGCGATACTGTAAAAAACAGCATTAGTTCCCTTCCCCAATGAGAAAGCAGTATCCCTCTGTGTAGAGACTAGGTTAGTGTCAATGGTAGATGAGTGTTAGTGTAGTTCACTGGTCCTGAAGGACAGTTTGTTAGTGAAACAGTTCAGATGTCATATTAAGTTACCAAAACTAATTCATCCTCAAGCTTTGCATCCGCACCGACCTGATTCAAACAAAGAACTGCAGTCGGCTGATTGCTACAGTAAAACAAATATGTTTGTAGAGTATTACTGTAACTATATACTGTAACTGATGAAACAAGCCGAAACGCAGAGCAAGACAGCTGTGTGTGTGTGTGTAGTGTACGGGTTGACAGTATTGGATAATTGAAGTGATATCGGTAGCCTTTAAAGCATAACGTTGCAGATACAGCCATGATACTGCTCCGTATTCACGTACTGAGCCTCTTTCAATTCGTGCAAAAATACAAACTCTGAGTAGATTTACCATCGACAGCGAATGGGACTAAATATTCCAACAGAGCTGATTTTGTAAGAAAATAAGAGTGCTAAACTAGGATTTTTGAATAAGTAAAAATTAAGTAAGAGAAGGGTATGAAAATAGTGTTCTCGATTTTTAACAACTCTTAACATTTAGGGCCCTGTCAGTTTGTTCATTTGTTCTCCCTCCAGTCACTGACTGAACTCTACAGACCAAGAGAAACTTGACATAAAAAAAATGTTAATGCAGGAGAGAACAACTTTACAGAAAGAGAACATGACAAACCTTTACAGATTAAATGAGGTATTGCACAGAATACAAATAAAAAAAAGCATGAAGGCAACAAAAATATACAGCAAATTGATAAAACATTTACATTATCATTTGAATAAGATTTAGAAAAACAATTTAGGAACAATGTAGTGTTGTCATAATCATCTGGGGGGGGGGTCACTAGTCATCCCACTCATCATCATCCTCAAAGTCCTCTTCCTCATCATCATCGTCGTCATCATCTAGGGAGAGACACACGAACATAGAAAATACATTGGTATGAATATAACAGCATCCTCTTATCTGGTGTGTGTGTGTGTACATGTATGCATGTGTACCTGAGGAGTGGATGGCTTTGCTCCTCTTCTGCATCACCTCCATCAGAGCTCCTACGATGCCGGCTGAAGGACTGGCGGGTCCTCCTGACACTGGTTCGTCAGTCACCTGGAACACGCAGGAATACACACCAGTCAACACGCTCCAGTATAGGGGAATGTGCATCTAGTATCACTAGGGTAGGGGAAGTGTAGAAGTCAGGCCATTCATACTTCCTGCGCTTCGCAGAGCTGTTGTGAAGGAAGATGTCAAGGAAGTGAGTTTGTGTTTATAGAGGACTTCCCGCCCCCACCTACCGTCAACCAATCATGTCAATGCGGAGCTATACAGTGCAATACGGAACCATCCACATTGTTACAAAATTTGGGAGGCACACGGCGATGCGGTACAGAGCTCGATTAAGCTCTGAAATCGCATCATACCCTCAGTACTCAGCATCTGGATCAATCATAAATTGGCTTTTAGTGGTTGAGGTAGGAGCTAGAGTATAGGGAACATGGGCATAGGGGTTAGAGTGTAGTGTATAAGGTAATGTCCACTCACAGCCTTCAGCTGCTTGCCCTGTCGTATCTGTTCGAGGAGACCGTCTCGGCCGGTGCTGGTGGAAACGGGCCTCTCCTTCTGCTCCACCTTCTTCAGCGGAGCCCCCTCCCTGATCTGGCTCAACAGGGCTGAGGGCTTACCAGCACCACCTCCATCAGCTTCCAGCAGCATGGGTGGGGGAGGAGGGCCGGGAGGCGGGGGAGGAGGAGGGGGTGCTCCGGAACCCATACCTGCTGGGGCGGAGGAGGGAGGCGGGGGAGGAGGTGGGGCATGGGGAGCCAGGGAGGCATGGGAAGGCTGGGGAGGAGGGGGCAAAGGGCCTCTGGTTGGGGGTGGGGTGGAGCTCCCATGCCTGTTCTGGAGGGGGAGGTGGTGGTGGGGCTGAGGTGGGCGCTCTGGAGGGGGAGGAGGTGGAGGTGCGCCCCTTCCCCTGATGGGTGGGGGCGGGGGGCCGGAAGTCTGGTGTGGGGGAGGGGGTGGTGGTCCACCTCTGGAAGGAGGGGGTGGGGGGGCTGGACCAGAGAGAAGATAAATGATTTTTGCATGGAATCGACTATTGCATATATACACATTCTGAGTCTACTGTACACTTCACAACATGCTTTCAATTCTAGAAGAACCTCAGGAGGAAAGGCAGCAATAAATACAGCTCAATTGCTGGTATGACAGCATGCAGTAATGACTGTAGTCACTAGGGACAGCTATGCTTCATGTTATTCTTCTCAACTAACCCAGAAACTCAAAACAAAAGCTCTGTGGTAGCATAGCATTGACTAACATGATATTCTAAAGTCAAAAGGCAAACATCTCTTCAGCACACTGCAAACTGACTCCTGGTCTGGTCTGTCAAGGTGGACATGTTAGATCCAGCCCAGGGTTGCACAGCTATGGGTCCTTCTCCACAAAGCGTCTGCGATTAAGAGTGCTGATCTAGGCTCTTTCCATAGAATCTTATTCATTATGATCTAGAAGAGAAAACAGAGCCTAGATCACCATTCCTACTCAAGACACTGGACAGAGACCCTGGTCTTCAAAGGCATCAGTCCTGAGGAACTCGGGGGCCTGAGTTGTGCACCCCTGTGTTAGACCAGGGATCCCCAAACTCGGTCCTGGGGCCCCTTCCTGGGAGCACATTTTTGGGCGTTTGCCCTAGCACTACACAGCTGATTCAAATAATCATAGTTTAGGGCAACAGAACGTGCACACAGGACCCAGTTTGGGGAAACCCCATGTTAGACTTTGGGACAGAGATGGAACTAATCTTTTGTCCTACAGAGGTCAGAGTTAGTCTATCAGACAGCTCCCAGTCAGGTTAATGCCACAGCAGCACCATGCAGAGATAAACCAACCTACCACACCACCTCGGAGGTGGAGGACCTGAGGAACACACGATGAACATTAGAGCACTAAACAATCTACATGGACTCTATCACAGTTTAGGCTACAAGACAACGTGTTTGTCAGTCACTATGGATATTCTTCTGACAAACACAGAACCTAAAGCCCTTAGTTCTCCCCCCGACTCACACACACACACCTTGTCTGCGGAGCTCGATCTTGACTGCCTCCACGCCTCCCTTCTTCTCGATGAAGTCATAGATGACCTTGGAGGTCTCCTTGTCCTTCAGCTGGGCCTCAGAGATGCCACACATGTCAAACAGGTTCTTCAGCTCCGGGTCTAGGTTGTTCAACTGGAGGAGAGAAGAGAACACTGGGTTCTGGAAGAGAACACTGAAATACTGGAAAAGAAACTAACAGGAATAGAACCAATGCCGGGTTAGAACCACTATCAGTTAGAACGTCACTCAGCACTTCAATTGGTTACAACTTCACTTAGTTTGAACCTCAATGAGTTAGAACGATAAAACACTACTCAGTTAGAAACATGTCAGAGCTGGCGGTCTCATGTTCAGATAAACTGCTCAGATGTTGGCACCCCTGTTGTAAACAGCCCCTGCATCGCCACCTGGTGGCTGAGGGGAACTGTGCCAGGTTGGCACTGCCCAGGCGGGAGAGTGGATTGAAGGCTGTGGGATTATATTCACACAGAACTAGATTACACAGGTTTATATCACGTCTACTTTAAACCACTACTCTTGATCTCTGGGCAGAGACACAAAACAACAACTTAGTTGGTTTAGTTAATGTAACTCAGGTTGTGTTCTTTGATGTAATGAATTACTGCTGTAAGGGGTATTCTTTCCTGTTCCTGTCGAACCATGTTAAAACACCCGACAGCTCTTTCTCTTAAACTCGCTCATCTCGCTCTCTACTTAAGTTCTTGAAAGTATTAAAGCTCTGAAACGCAAAAATCATTGAAATCTTATTTTAGAAATGTCAACAAATCATCAGGTTTGATGTGCGTGTAGAACACCACGCAATAATTACTTATCATCCTTTTTTGGAAGCAACTGAATGGATGACGCAGAAACAGGTTTAGGCAGTGACTTCTGCAGGGGGCTGAGAGGAGAGACGACATAATATTTCATATTTAGTTCTGAGGAGAACCATGTCTGATGAACACTAAATCAGAAATAAACAAGTTCTGAGCCTGAGAACTCGTAAGGGGGGGTAAAAACACAACCCCCCCCCCTTTCTCCCAGTAATACACATCCTCGGAGAAACCATCCCACCGTCCAGGCCTACTGGTTTGAGTTTGCAAGACAGGCATTTCACTGTACTTGTGCATGAGACATTAAAACTTTTAAAATGTCCCACACGTTATATGACAGAGGCTAGCTAGACCACCGGGTGAGAAGAGGCAGATCACAGGTCACATAGGATCTTCCCATACCATTAGAAGTAGGGGATGATTCTACTAGTCAGATGCTACAGTGTAGACAACAACAATATCTCCTCAGTCAGAACCCAGTCAGTCAGTCAGTCAGTCATACTCACATCAAAGCCTGTGTTAGGGTCCCAGCCGACGTGGCCAACGTGCCTGGAAGGAAACACATGATCAGACAGAGAGTAGTACAGAGCCTGCGGGAATGATCACATAGGCTACCTACTATACACACACCAAACCCTAAACTCACACACAGAGGAAGTGTAAACTCTAAAAGTAGCCAAGCTAGAAAGGTAACTCCAAGCACATTTTTCGCTAAGAGCAGCTGTTTAAACAAGGGTGAATCATGTGTTGGCAAAAATGTATGTCTTGCCTTGGACACTGCACCCGCCACACTGTCAGGCTTTGAAAAAGCACTTGCGAATAAGCTATGTCAAACACTCCAGAGACTGTAATTAGCTCAACACTAGGAGTTGAGAAATAAAGTTGGATAGAAAGATACTACTAATTAAAAAAATGTGTTTATTCTGTTGCTAGTGATATTCATAAAAACATCAAAAATATATATCACCCCCCACAACATGATGCTGCCACCCCCATGCTTCACGGTTGGGATGGTGTTCTTCGGCTTGCGAGCTTCCCCCTTTTCCCTCCAAACATAAATGGGCATTTTGGCCAAACAGTTTCATCAGACCAGAGGACATTTCTCTAAAAATTATGATCTTTGTCCCCATGTGCAGTTGCCAACCGTAGTCAGGCCTTTTTATGGCGGTTTTGGAGCAGTGGCTTCTTCCTTGCCGAGCGGCCTTTCAGGTTATGCCGATATAAGACTCGTTTTACTGTGGATATAGATACTTTTGCACCTGTTTCCTCCAGCATCTTCACAGGGTCCTTTGCTGTTGTTCTGGGATTGATTTGCCATTTACACACCCAAGTACGTTCATCTCTTGGAGACAGAACGTGTCTCCTTCCGGAGCGGTATGACGGCTGAGATTTAATAATTGAGATCAGATGATCTGGCCTCCACTATCACGCAACCAAATTGAGATGGTTTTGGATGAGTTGGACTGCAGAGTGAAGGAAAAGCAGCCAACAGGTGCTCAGCATATGTGGGAACTCCTTCAAGACTGTCGGAAGTGTGCAACGCTGCCATCAAGGCAAAGGTTGGATACTTTGCACAATCTAAAATATATTTTGATTTGGTTACTAGATGATTCCATATGTGTTATTTCATAGTTTTGATGTCTTCACTATTATTCTACAACGTGGAAAAGAGTATAAAGAAAACCCCTTGAATAAGTAGGTGTGTCAGAACTTGACTGGTTCTGTGTGTATGTATATACACTGCTCAAAAAAAATTAAGGGAACACTAAAATAACACATCCTAGATCTGAATGAATGAAATATTCTTATTAAATACTTTTTTCTTCACATAGTTGAATGTGCTGACAACAAAATCACACACAAATTTGATTTCCAGTGATAATTTATCAACCCATGGAGGTCTGGATTTGGAGTCACACTCAAAATTAAAGTGGAAAACCACACTACAGGCTGATCCAACTTTGATGTAATGTCCTTAAAACAAGTCAAACTGAGGCTCAGTAGTGTGTGTGGCCTCCACGTGCCTGTATGACCTCCCTACAACGCCTGGGCATACTCCTGATGAGGTGGCGGATGGTCTCCTGAGGGATCTCCTCCCAGACCTGGACTAAAGCATCCGCCAACTCCTGGACAGTCTGTGGTGCAACGTGGCGTTGGTGGATGGAGCGAGACATGATGTCCCAGATGTGCTCAATTGGATTCAGGTCTGGGGAACAGGCGGGCCAATCCATAGCATCAATGCTTTCCTCTTGCAGGAACTGCTGACACACTCCAGCCACATGAGGTCTAGCATTGTCTTGCATTAGGAGGAACCCAGGGCCAACCGCACCAGCATATTGTCTCACAAGGGGTCTGAGGATCTCATCTTGGTACCTAATGGCAGTCAGGCTACCTCTGGCGAGCACATGGAGGGCTGTGCGGCCCCCCAAAGAAATGCCACCCCACACCTTGATTGACCCACCGCCAAACAGGTCATGCTGGAGGATGTTGCAGGCAGCAGAACGTTCTCCACGGCGTCTCCAGACTCTGTCACGTCTGTCACGTGCTCAGTGTGAACCTGCTTTCATCTGTGAAGAGCACAGGGCGCCAGTGGCGAATTTGCCAATCTTGGTGTTCTCTGGCAAATGCCAAAATGTCCTGCACGGTGTTGGGCTGTAAGCACAACCCCCACCTGTGGACGTCAGGCCCTCATACCACCCTCATGGAGTGGGGTTTCTGAACCGTTTGAGCAGACACATGCACATTTGTGGCCTGCTGGAGGTCATTTTGCAGGGCTCTGGCAGTGCTCCTCCTTGCACAAAGGCGGAGGTAGCGGTCCTGCTGCTGGGTTGTTGCCCTCCTACGGCCTCCTCCACGTCTCCTGATGTATTGGCCTGTCTCCTGGTAGCGCCTCCATGCTCTGGACACTACGCTGACAGACACAGCAAACCTTATTGCCACAGCTCGCATTGATGTGCCATCCTGGATGAGCTGCACTACCTGAGCCACTTGTGTGGGTTGTAGACTCAGTCTCATGCTACCACTAGAGTGAAAGCACCGCCAGCTTTCAAAAGCGACCAAAACATCAGCCAGGAAGCATAGGAACTGAGAAGTGGTCTGTGGTCCCCACCTGTAGAACCACTCCTTTATTGGGGGTGTCTTGCTAATTGCCTATAATTTCCACCTGTTGTCTAGTCCATTTGCACAGCAGCATGTGACATTTATTGTCAATCAGAATAGAGAGTAATAAATGAGAAAGAAATGGAATGGAAAACTCACTGGAAGTTGCTGGGAGTTCCGATGTCTGCCTTGGTCAGCTTCTTGCCCTTCTTTCCCTTCACCTTCTTCTCCTTCTTGTTGTTGTTGTTGAAGCTGCTGCTCACCATGTTAGTCTGAGAGGTGTGTCCGTGGAACCGTGACACAGTGTTGATCTCTGGGTTCTTGATGTCCACCGTGGCCATGGGCAGGGCCGGGCCTGGGGGGGGAGAAGAGAGTCAGAACGACAGTACCCACAATGCAACAGGCCCGGAGAGTCTTGGTCTGGGGGAGACCAGAGTCTCAGATCTAGGTAGTTTAACATACTGGATTACAATAGACTTTTGACATTTCATTAATGAGGTCTACTTCCATCGTTGACGCGTCCTCCAATTAGTTCGATGAGAGGGCACACCGGGTGACACCGTGCGTTGGCTTTTAACACCTGGAGAGTTCAGCCAGCGTCACAACACACAATCTGCTGCTGGGATCACATTACATTTTCACTAAGCACTCCTCGTGTACAACCATCTCCTCTCGAATGCCTCCCATTATGCTTAGGACAGTCAGTCAGAGAGATGTGTCTGCTAACCAACGCACAGCAGACAAGAAAAACGACTACCACACTGACTGGATGAGATGCGTGTGGAAACCTCACACGGAATAATATTGCCACTGCCTGCGGCTCACACGTCCTGTGACACCCACATAGTGGTCAAACCAAACTGAATTCTATGGACATGAGTGTCCTGACTCATCAGCCACCTACCTCTGTGGCTGGAGTCCCCACGGGGGCTCTTTCTGACCGAGGGCGAGACTGAGGGACTACAGTCACAGGGAGTTCCGTCCCCCTTCCTCCCACCTCTGTCCCCCTTACACCCTCCGGCAGCTGCCGTGTTGACGTCCAGAAGCATTTCACCCACAACGCCGCAGGCCTGGTCCCCGTGGCGCAGCGAGAGGCGGTTGGTAGGGTCGGAGGGGGGCGCATATAGTTCCTCCTGGGGAAGGATCAGGCAGTGGAGGGTGGAGAGACACCCTCCTGGATGGATCCCTCCTCCTCCCCCCTCAGATAGGTCCTCAGAGGGAGAGGACAGGAAGGTGGTACAGAACATCATCACAGAGTGATGGCGGCAGCATGAGGGGGGGGGGGCAAGACTACGTGGTGCCCAGTCCTGGGCTATAGCTTAGAGATCCACTGATCCAGAGATCTTTTGGTCCTCAGAAGCAGAGAGACATCCCAAGAGGAACACAGGGTGTGCGAGCCACAGAACTAGAGAACCAACTCCAGGATTTTCAGATTCAGAGAACCAGGTGGAAGAGCAACCAGAGAGATAAAGAGAGGAGACTGCGCAGGGTACGGACCAGACAGACAGCAGGCAGAGCCAGGCAGACTAAGACCCTCCGGCTAAGTGAGGTGCCTAGGGTTTGGGCAAATGCCACAGCAACAGCTGGCCCCGCCTCCAAACTGAGTACTCTCTCCTCCCCTTCACAACAGGGAGCACTGCCAGGTCCCATCTCTGAGCCTGACTCTTTCCCTTACTCTCTCATCCCTTCCCTTCTGCCTTTCTCCACCAGCGGGCCAAACCACACCCCCAACTCCAGCCCACCTCTAATCCCAGCAAATCACGATGATGCTGGATTTTACATAACCATTAATGCCCACTGCTAATCCACCATAATCCCTGAGGTTCTCTTAAACATGATGAATCTACATCAGAGAGAGAGGCTGGCTGGCTGGGTGGGAGACAGGACTCAAGAGACGGCATGGAGAAAGGAGGAGAGATGGTGTGAGAAAAAGGGAGAGCGCGAGAGCGATAAGGAGCGGGAGAGATGAACGAGAGAGGGCACTCAAGGCAACGAAAACTGGAACCTTCCGGGTGAATACAGTTAATTCCGCAGACACACACTAGTGAGTCATACACAAACAAACACGGTACCACATCCATCTGCCCAATGTGGATCTGGCTGTGCCCTCTTCCTATCTGCAGGGTCATTCTCACCTGTCATTACCGCAGACAGAACACACAATGCCAGACAGACCGGAATGTTGTCTGTATGGGCAAAGCCCAAGCCATGCCAGTCTGGCTTGGGCACTATGCGCAGGATTAATAAACTTGACCACTGCTACTCTAACTTCCGCGATGCATACAAATCCCGCCCTCACTTCGGCATATCCGACCACAAAGCCATCTTGATCCTACCATCTTATAGGCAGAAACTCAAACAGGATGTACCAGTGACTAGAACCATTCAATGCTGGTCTGACCAATCGGAATCCACGCTTCAAGATTGTTTTGATGACTGGGATATGTTCCGGTCAGCCTCAGAGAATAACATCATCCTATACGCTGACTCGGTGAGTGAATTTTTAAAGGAAGTGCATTGGAGAGGCTGTACCCACTGTGACTATGAAAACCTTCCCTAACCAGAAACCGTGGATGCATGGCGGCATTCGTACAAAACTGAAAGCGCAAACCACCCAATTTAACCATGGAAAGAGGTCTGGGAATATGGCTGAATATAAACAGTGTAGTTATTCTGGTGTGTTTACGGACATATTCAATCGCTCCCTATCTCAGTCTGCTGTACCCACATGCTTCAAGATGGCTACCATTGTTCCTGTACCCAAGACGGCAAAGATGAACTAAATGACTACCGCACCGTAGAACTCACTTCTTGTCATCATGGCGTGCTTTGAGAGACTAGTCAAGGATCATATCACCTCCACCTTCCCGGTGATGCAATCGCCATCTCACTGCACATTCCCATCTGGACAAGAGGAAGAAGAATGCTGTTCATTGATGACAGCTCAGCATTCAACACCATAGTTCCCTCCAAGCTCATCATCAAGCTGGAGGCTTCATGATGCCTCCCACTCAATCAAGTTTGCAGACGACAACAGTAGTGGACCTGCAGGGAGGAGGTGAGGGCACGGAGTGTGGCACCCCCAAGGCCATCAGACTGCTAAACAGCAATCACTAACTCAGAGATGCTGCTGCCGACATGGAGACCCAATCACTGGCCACTTTAGCAAATGGATCACTATTCACTTTAAACAATGCCACTTTAATAATGTTTTACATATCTTACATTACTTATTAATATCATATGTATTACTTCCGGCGTTCCTAGGAAACTATGCAGTTTGTTTTTTTACGTGTTATTTCTTACATTAGTACCCCAGGTCATCTTAGGTTTCATTACATACAGTCGAGAAGAACTACTGAATATAAGATCAGCGTCAACTCACCATCAGTACGACCAAGAATGTTTTCCGCGACGCGGATCCTGTGTTCTGCCTTACAAACAGGACAACGGAATGGATCGCATGCAGCGACCTAAGAAAACAAATCCGAAAAAGAGGGAAACGTAGCGGTCTTCTGGTCAGACTCCGGACAAGGGCACATCGCGCACCACTCCCCAGCATTCTTCTTGCCAATGTCCAGTCTCTTGACAACAAGGTTGATGAAATCCGAGCAAGGGTAGCATTCCAGAGGGACATCAGAGACTGCACCGTTCTCTGCTTCACGGAAACATGGCTTACTGGGAAGACGCTATCCGATGCGGTGCAGCCAACGGGTTTCTCCACGCATCGCGCCGACAGAAACAAACATCTTTCTGGTAAGAAGAGTGGCGGGGGCGTATGCCTCATGACTAACGAGACATGGTGTGATGAAGGAAACATACAGGAACTCAAATCCTTCTGTTCACCTGATTTAGAATTCCTCACAATCAAATGTAGACCGCATTATCTTCCAAGAGAATTCTCTTCGATTATAATCACAGCCGTATATATCCCCCCCCAAGCAGACACATCGATGGCTCTGAACGAACTTTATTTAACTCTTTGCAAACTGGAAACCATTTATCCGGAGGCTGCATTCATTGTAGCTGGGGATTTTAACAAAGCTAATCTGAAAACAAGACTCCCTAAATTTGATCAGCATATCGATTGCGCAACCAGGGGTGGTAAAACCTTGGATCATTGTTACTCTAACTTCCGCGACGCATATAAGGCCCTGCCCCGCCCCCCTTTCGGAAAAGCTGACCACGACTCCATTTTGTTGATCCCTGCCTACAGGCAGAAACTTAAACAAGAGGCTCCCACGCGGAGGTCTGTCCAACGCTGGTCAGACCAAGCTGACTCCACACTCCAAGACTGCTTCCATCACGTGGACTGGGACATGTTTCGTATTGCGTCATATAAAAATATTGACGAATACGCTGATTCGGTGTGAGAGTTCATTAGAACGTGCGTTGAAGATGTCGTTCCCATAGCAACGATAAAAACATTCCCTAACCAGAAACCGTGGATTGATGGCAGCATTCGCATGAAACTGAAAGCGCGAACCACTGCTTTTAATCAGGGCAAGGTGTCTGGCAACATGACCGAATACAAACAGTGCAGCTATTCCCTCCGTAAGGCTATTAAACAAGCTAAGCGTCAGTACAGAGACAAAGTAGAATCTCAATTCAACGGCTCAGACACAAGAGGCATGTGGCAGGGTCTACAGTCAATCACGGACTACAAGAAGAAACCCAGCCCAGTCACGGACCAGGATGTCTTGCTCCCAGGCAGACTAAATAACTTTTTTGCCCGCTTTGAGGACAATACAGTGCCACTGACACGGCCTGCAACGAAAACATGCGGTCTCTCCTTCACTGCAGCCGAGGTGAGTAAGACATTTAAACGTGTTAACCCTCGCAAGGCTGCAGGCCCAGACGGCATCCCCAGCCGCACCCTCAGAGCATGCGCAGACCAGCTGGCCGGTGTGTTTACGGACATATTCAATCAATCCCTATACCAGTCTGCTGTTCCCACATGCTTCAAGAGGGCCACCATTGTTCCTGTTCCCAAGAAAGCTAAGGTAACTGAGCTAAATGACTACCGCCCCGTAGCACTCACTTCCGTCATCATGAAGTGCTTTGAGAGACTAGTCAAGGACCATATCACCTCCACCCTACCTGACACCCTAGACCCACTCCAATTTGCTTACCGCCCAAATAGGTCCACAGACGATGCAATCTCAACCACACTGCACACTGCCCTAACCCACCTGGACAAGAGGAATACCTATGTGAGAATGCTGTTCATCGACTACAGCTCGGCATTCAACACCATAGTACCCTCCAAGCTCGTCATCAAGCTCGAGATCCTGGGTCTCGACCTCGCCCTGTGCAACTGGGTACTGGACTTCCTGACGGGCCGCCCCCAGGTGGTGAGGGTAGGCAACAACATCTCCTCCCCGCTGATTCTCAACACGGGGGCCCCACAAGGGTGCGTTCTGAGCCCTCTCCTGTACTCCCTGTTCACCCACGACTGCGTGGCCACGCACGCCTCCAACTCAATCATCAAGTTTGCGGACGACACAACAGTGGTAGGCTTGATTACCAACAACGACGAGACGGCCTACAGGGAGGAGGTGAGGGCCCTCTGAGTGTGGTGTCAGGAAAATAACCTCACACTCAACGTCAACAAAACTAAGGAGATGATTGTGGACTTCAGGAAACAGCAGATGGAACACCCCCCTATCCACATGGATGGAACAGTAGTGGAGAGGGTAGCAAGTTTTAAGTTCCTCGGCATACACATCACAGACAAACTGAATTGGTCCACTCACACTGACAGCGTCGTGAAGAAGGCGCAGCAGCGCCTCTTCAACCTCAGGAGGCTGAAGAAATTCGGCTTGTCACCAAAAGCACTCACAAACTTCTACAAGATGCACAATCGAGAGCATCACCGCCTGGTACGGCAACTGCTCCGCCCTCAACCGTAAGGCTCTCCAGAGGGTAGTGAGGTCTGCACAACGCATCACCGGGGGCAAACTACCTGCCCTCCAGGACACCTACACCACACAATGTTACAGGAAGGCCATAAAGATCATCAAGGACATCAACCACCCGAACCACTGCCTGTTCACCCCGCTATCATCCAGAAGGCGAGGTCAGTACAGGTGCATCAAAGCTGGGACCGAGAGACTGAAAAACAGCTTCTATCTCAAGGCCATAAGACTGTTAAACAGCCACCACTAACATTGAGTGGCTGCTGCCAACACACTGACACTGACTCAACTCCAGCCACTTTAATAATGGGAATTGATGGGAAATGTAAATATATCACTAGCCACTTTAAACAATGCTACCTTATATAATGTTACTTACCCTACATTATTCATCTCATATGCATACGTATATACTGTACTCTACATCATCCTTATGTAATACATGTATCACTAGCCACTTTAACTATGCCACTTTGTTTACTTTGTCTACATACTCATCTCATATGTATATACTGTACTCGATACCATCTACTGTATGCTGCTCTGTACCATCACTCATTCATATATCCTTATGTACATATTCTTTATCCCCTTACACTGTGTATAAGACAGTAGTTTTAGAATTGTTAGTTAGATTACTTGTTGGTTATCACTGCATTGTCGGAACTAGAAGCACAAGCATTTCGCTACACTCTCATTAACATCTGCTAACCATGTGTATGTGACAAATAACATTTGATTTGATTTGATTATGTACCCTACCATTCAAAAGTTTGGGGTCACTTAGAAAGGTCTTTGTGTTCCATGAAAACACACATGAAATGAGTTGCAAAATGAATAGGAAATATAGTCAAGATGTTGACAAGGTTATAAATAATGATTTATAATTGAAATAATTGTGTTCTTCAAACTTTGCTTTCGTCAAAGAATCCTCCATTTGCAGCAATTACAGCCTTGCAGACCTTTGGCATCTAGTTGTCAATTTATTGAGGTACTCTGAAGAGATTTCACCCCATGCTTCCTGAAGCACCTCCCACAAGTTGGATTGGCTTGATGGGCACTTCTTACGTACCATACGGTCAAGCTGCTCACACAACAGCTCAATAGGGTTGAGATCTGGTGACAGTGCTGGCCACCATTATAAACAGAATACCAGCTGACTGCTTCTTTCCTAAATAATTCTTGCATAGTTTGGAGCTGTGCTTTGGGTCATTGTCCTGTTGTAAGAGGAACGCTCCGTCCACAGGGTATGGCATGACATTGTAAAATGGAGTGATGGCGATCTTGAAGGAAGGATTTTACCCTGTACAAATCTCAGATACTCAACTAGTCTAAAGGCCTATTTTATTGCTTCTTTAATCAACATAAGTTTTCAGCTGTTCTAACAATTGCAAAGGGGTTTTCTAGTGATCAATTAGCCTTTTAAAATGATAAACTTGGATTAGCTAACACAACATGCCATTGGAACACAGGAGTGATGGTTGCTGATAATGGGCCTCTGTACGCCTATGTAGACATTCCATTATTAGTATTTATTTTAATAAGCCGTTTCCACCTACAATAGTCATTTACAGCATTAATAAATGTCTACACTGTATTTCTGATCAATTTGATGTTATTTTAATGGACAAAACATTTGCTTATCTTTCAAAAAACAGGGACAGTGAACGCAAACGGCAGTGTATATACTGTTTTATATACCATCTATTGCACCTTGCCTACGCCGCTCAGCCACCGCTCATCCATATATTTATATGTACATATTCTCATTCAGCCCTTTTAGATTTGTGTGTATTAGGCAGCAGTTGGGGAATTGTTCGATTACTGGTTTGATATTACTGCACTGTTGGAACCAGAAGCACAAGCATTTCGCTACACTCGCATTAACATCTGCTAGCCATGTGCAAGTGACCAATAACATTTGGTTTGATCAACCCTCAGGGGACAGGATGGGTCTAAATGTCACCAATTCCCCCTTTCCTCTACCCCTACACCACAACTCCTTCCGTTCCACAAAGCCATTGCTATGGGTGTTAGGGGACTGGGGTAGTGTGAGTGCTGTGCAGTAACTAACATTAGCAGCTGAATTAAATCCTCTTAGCCTGATTAAGCAGAGCAGGGGTTGACACCGTCTGTCCACCCAGTCAGACCAGTACAATACTATGGGGAGCCAGACAGAGCACACTAGCTGAAGTCCAATAGTATCCACTGTTGCCAAGCGATGCCAAGGAGTGCTATGCAAGTGTGCCACTGTACTGTTCCACAACAGCAAATCTACATGACCAGTTCAGAGAGCATCTCTAAAAAAAAAGAGATTTTGACTGCTATAGTATCTGTACAATTGGGGAAAGCTCTGGTACCAAGTGACATGAACCGTATCACCCCCAGCCTGTCTGGGTGCTGATGAGAGGGGATTGGAGCATGAGATGCCGCTTATACGCTACAAGGTTATATATATCTTATCTATAGCTAAGTGATCTACTGTGAATGTAGGCTGATTATTCATATGGCCTGGTTTGGAGAATGAGTGTTGTTACAGGTTTGGTATTTTCAGATTGAGGGGAGGGATCTGCTCAACGTCCCTGTGGAACTGGCTTTCTGGAGAGTGTGTGTGTGCAGAATACCTAAAGCATGTCCTGTATAGTGGATCTTTGTACTTAGAAATGGCCTCTCACCACTGATGCTACAGTCAGATATACAGTACTTCCATGCCCATTTTGGTTAAGATTAAGACTGGGGAAAGGTCATCTGTTAGCCAGGGGCTTGAGAGAGGTGTTCACTCTAAGACCCTACTATCAGGGGATTATCCAATGGCTTTACACTGGAACCATTCAATCAAAGCCATGTGGGGAAGTGGGGGAGTGACGATTGTGTTTGTGGAGGAATATTTTGAGTCAAATAATTTCTGGGTTGTTTGAAAGCGTAGTGTCTACATCAATTTCTGATTAAAAAAAATATATATATAATTTTTTTTTAAAAAGACCCGAGTGAATTTCATGAAGGACCTACCATTTTGACCTGGAGGGTCACGTCTCTTTTCTGTAAAACAAAATGTATAGAATTAAACTCCTGTATAGTGCTGTGTGTTAGTGTTAGTGAAAGGGAGAGGTGAGGGATTGGCATGGAGTTACAGGTGACTGAAGTGCACGGATCAAAGAGGAACTCTTCTGCAACAAGGGGAGGGTTCGGACAGAGTTAGTTTATAAGCAGCAGGGGTGTATGTGTGGATTAATCGTCAAGCGCAGGTGTACGAGTTAGTAATTTCCCAGAACGATCACAGGCAGACTGATAAAACGGAGCTCAGATCTAAAAGAGTCGAGGACCATCATCCATACAGAGACTGCATAGACTATTGCTGGTTTGGGACAGAGGGCAAACAGTCCTGACCTTGTTATTATAGCAAGCTTATCTTCAAGAGCACGGTTGCCCCTGGTCTTAGCTGATCAGGCACAGGTTTATGTTAAGGATTAGAGGTCGACCGATTAATCGGCATGGCCGATTAATTAGGGCCGATTTCAAGTTGTTTTCATAACAATCGGTAATTGGCATTTTTGGATGCCTATTATGGCCGATTACGTTGCACTCCACGAGGAGACTGCGTGGCAGGCTGACCACCTGTTACGCAAATGCAGCAAGGAGCAAAGGTAAGTTGCTAGCTAGCATTAAACTTATCTTATAATTTTTTTTCACATAATCACTAGTTAACTACACATGGTTGATTATATTACTAGTTTAACTAGCTTGTCCTGCGTTGCAAATAATCAATGCGGTGCCTGTTAATTTATCATCGAATCACAGCCTACTTCGCCAAACAGGTGATGATTTAACAAAAGCACACTCGTTGCACAAATGTACCAAACCATAAACACCAATGCCTTTCTTAAAATCAATACACAGAAGTATATATTTTTTTAAACGTGCATATTTAATTCAGAGAAATTCATGTTAGCAGGCAATATTAACTAGGGAAATTGTGTCACTTCTCTTGTGTTCATTACAAGTAGAGTCAGGGTATATGCAACCGTTTGGGCCGCCTGGCTCGTTGCAAACTAATTTGCCAGAATTTTACATAATTATGACACAACATTGAAGGTTGTGCAATGTAATAGGAATATTTAGACTTAAGGTTGCCACCCGTTTGATAAAATACGTAACGGTTGCATATTTCACTGAAAGAATAAACATTTTGTTTTCAAAATGATAGTTTCCGGATTTGACCATATTAATGACCCAAGGCTCGTATTTCTGTGTGTTTATTATATTATAATTAAGTCTATGATTTGATATTTGATAGAGCAGTCTGCTTACCACCGCTCAGTCAGCAGCAGGCTCGTAAGCATTCATTCCAACAGCACTTTCCTGCGTTTGCCAGCAGCTCTTTGCAATGCTTGAAGCACAGCGCTGTTTATGACTTCAACCCTATCAACTCCCGGGATTATGCTGCAATACTATAGTGCCTATATGAACATCCAATAGTCAAAGGTATATGAAATACAAATGGTATAGAGAGAAATAGTCCTATAATAATTACAACCTAAAACTTCTTATCTGGGAATATTGAAGACTCATTTTTAAAAAGGAACCACCAGCTTTCATATGTTCTCATGTTCTGAGCAAGGAACTTAAATGTTAGTTTTTTTACATGGCAATTATTGCACTTTCACTTTCTTCTCCAACACTGTTTTGGATTATTTAAAACAAACTGAACATGTTTCATTTATTTGAGACTAAATTGATTTCATTTATGTATTATATTAAGTTAAAACAAAAGTGTTCATTCAATACTGTTGTAATATATATATATAAAAAGAAATAGTCGGCCGATTAATCAGTATCGGCTATTTTTTGGTGCTCCAATAATCGATATCGGCATTGAAAAATCATAATCGGTTGACCTCTAGTTTGGATTTCAGAGAGGTTAAAGCTGATTCTAGATCCGCTCCCCTTCTACCGGAGGTAACGGTGGGCCAGAGCGAGAAAGGAAGAGAGCCAGAGCGAGAAAGGAAGAGAGCCAGAGCGGGAAAGGAAGAGAGCCAGAGCGGGAAAGGAAGAGAGCCAGAGCGGGAAAGGAAGAGAGCCAGAGCGAGAAAGGAAGAGAGCCAGAGCGAGAAAGGAAGAGAGCCAGAGCGAGAAAGGAAGAGAGCCAGAGCGAGAAAGGAAGAGAGCCAGAGCGAGAAAGGAAGAGAGCCAGAGCGAGAAAGGAAGAGAGCCAGAGCGAGAAAGGAAGAGAGCCAGAGCGAGAAAGGAAGAGAGCCAGAGCGAGAAAGGAAGAGAGCCAGAGCGAGAAAGGAAGAGAGCCAGAGCGAGAAAGGAAGAGAGCCAGAGAGAAAGGAAGAGAGAGCTGTCAATTGAACAATTAGGAAGTAAAGGAGATGGCAGATAAAGAAGGTGAGATCCATACATCTCAAAATGGAGAGGACCTGTCCAATCATTAGCAGACCGGGCTGAGGTCAGAGGGGAGGAAATGGTTTTAATAGAGGTCTGAGGTCAGTAGAATCAAAGATGGCGTCGGTAGTCACCAGATTTTCTCTGTCGTCTCCCCAGCAGGTCTCCCACGGCGACCCGGAAATGCTTGGCCTCCTCCTCGCTTGCGAAGTTCAGTCCCATCTGGCACGACTACACACACACCCACACACAAATACGCACGCCCACAAACGCATGAAGTAGAATGTCATAAGAACGAACGAACACTGCAGGCTTGAAAAAACAGCACACACACACACACAGGTTTTTGCCATAAACAAATGGCCATGTCATGTGAAAGGACTTGGCTGGAGCAAGATATATCAAGTACATAGAGAAAGGTATAACTCACATCTCCTGCGAACGTGAAGAAGTAAGATTTGGAAACGGTGATTGAGAAGTTGTTGTAGAGCTCCTGCTCAAACACGGTTTTACCCTCCTGTGGAGAGAGAGCGAGCGAGGTTTTATTGTCACATAGGTGCAGTGAAATGTGTTTTACAGGGTCAGCCATAGTAGTGCGGGACACTCTGAGCAAATTAGGATTAAGTGCCTTGCTCAAAGGCACTTCAACAGATTTAGTGTGTGTGTCTCTCTCATCTCTATAGTAAAGGACATAGTAAAGGTTGCTGCCGTGTCCGAGTTGGTCTGTGTTTTGTGTGTGAACTAGACCCACCTTGATGTCAAACACCCTGATAAAGTAGGATCGTGCTGGGTTGTCTTTGACCAGACAGGCCACACCACAGCACCTCTTGGTCCAGGCTGAGTTCCTGTCTGCTGCATATACCTGCACCACCGCAGAACACAGCGACTGCAGAGTGACGGAGAGAGTGACAGAGAGAGGCACAAGGGGTTAATGAATGATGTGATGAGAGTATAGTACCCCTAATAGAAGGAATGAAGGCACTAACTAAGTCGCTCTGGATGAGAGCATCTGCTGAATAACTCAAATGTAAAATGGATGGAATAGGGATTTAACTGAGACCCACAGACCATCTGTTTTACAGTGACTTTTTTTTTTTACTTTAAAAAAACAGAGGTATTCGACCTCAGTGGAATCAACTTTCTAGTTAAAAAAAAAAAAAAAAAAAAATACACTCAAGGACCCAAGTAAACACAATATCAGGCCGATTTCTACAACAACTAATAGCGTGGCTAAACGTCTCCTCTGTTTTGGTCCCGAAGCGGTCATGCTGAAACTGTGTGAAGCGCACCTGCGCAGATACTCTGACTGCGCAAAATGTTTGCATCGCGCTCATCTCAAAGTCCGCGGATCTGCTCAGGGCAACCTCATCTCACCAAGTCGACCTTTAAATCAAGGTCAGAAAATTATGTATGCGCAGAAACACTACTACAGAGGTGTGTGACAGCACGGGCAGAGTTTAGACTACCAGTTCATTTCATTTCTCAGCAGGAATAAAGTCACCCTGTCCTCGTGTGTGTGTGTGTGTGTGTGTGTGTGTGTGTGTGTGTGTGTGTGTGTGTGTGTGTGTGTGTGTGTGTGTGTGTGTGTGTGTACGTGTACCAGTACTGTCCTCTGTATGGCTTGCTGACATCTAGGCAGTCTCCTCACGCAGGACGGTAAAAGTAGGCTGCCAAGCAAATGGGTCTTCCAAATGGACAATAACCCAGAGCATTCTTCCAAACTTGTGGCAAAATGAATTAAGGACAACAAAGTCAAGGTATTGGAGTGGCCATCGCAAAGCCCTGACCTCAATCCTATAGAGAATTTATTGGCAGAACAGAAAAAGCGTGTGGGAGCAAGGAGGCCTGACAAACCTGACTCAGTTACACCAGCTCTGTCAGGAGGAATGGGCCAAAATTCACCCAACTTATTGTGGGAAGCTTGTGGAAGGCTACCCGAAACATTTGACCCAAGTTAAAGGCAATACTACCAAATACTAATTGAGTGTATGTAAACCTCTGACCAACTGGGCATGTGATGAAAGAAATATAAGCTGAAATAAATCCTTCTGACATTTCACATTCTTAAAATAAAGTGGTGATCTTAACTGATCTAAGACAGGGAATTTTAACTAGGATTAAATGTCAGTGAAAAACTGAGTTTAAACGTATTTGGCTAAGGTGTATGTAAACTTCCGACTTCAAATGTAAGTACAAACACCCCTGAGTCAATATTTTGTAGAAGCACCTTTGGCATCAATTCCAGCTGTGAGTCTTTCTGGCTAAATCTCTAAGAGCTTTGCACACCTGGATTGTGCAACATTTGCCCATTATTATTTTCAAAATTCTTCAAGCTCTGTCAAATTGATTGATGATCATTGCTAGACAAACATTTTTGAGGTCATGTCATAGATTTTCAAGAAGATTTAAGTCAAAACTAACTTTTTTTCACTCAGGAACATTTGTTGTCTTCTTGGTAGGCAACTCCATTGTAAATTTGGCCCTGTGATTTAGCTATTGTCCTACTCAAAAGTGAATTAATCTCCCAGTTTCTGGTGGAAAGCAGACTGGTTACAGGTTTTCCTCTAGGACTTTGCCTGTGCTGAGCTCTATTCCTGTTGTTTACGAAGCATGTGACAAATATGTATGTACATGTCTATTTACACACACAAAGGTATGCAGACACCCCTTCAATTAGTGGAGTCGGCCATTTCAGCCACACCCATTGCTGACAGGTGTATAAAATAAGAACGAGCACACAGCCATGCAATCTCCATAGACAACGTCAGGAGACTGGCCTTACTGAAGAGCTCAGTGACTTTCAACGTGGCACCATCACAGGATGCCACCTTTCCAACAAGTGAGTTTGTCAAATTTCTGCCCTGGTCAACTGTAAGTGCTGTTATTGTGAAGTGGAAACCTCTAGGAGCAACAAGGGCTCCGCCGCGAAGTGGTAGGCCACACAAGTTTACATGACGGGACCACCGGGTGCTGAGGCACGTAAAAATGGTCTGTCATTGGTTGCAACACACTACAGAGTTCCAAACTACCTCTGGAAGAAACGTCATCACAATAACTATTCGGCGGGAATTTTATGAAGCGGGTTTCCGTGGCCGAGCAGCCGTACACAAGCTTAAGATCAACATGCGCAATGCCAAGCGTCGGGTGGAGTGTTGCAAAGCTCGCCACCATTGGATCAGTGGAAACAAATCTGGGTTTGGCGGATGCCAGTGCCAACTGTAAAGTTAAGTGGAGGAGCAATAATGGCCTGGGGCTGTTTTTCATGGTTTGGACTAAGCCCCTTAGTTACAGTGAAGGGAAATCTTAATGCTTCAGCATACAGTAACATTCTAGATGATTCTGTGCTTGCACCTTTGTGGCAACAGTTTGGGGAAGGCCTTTTCCTGTTTCAGGATGACAATGCCCTCATGCACAAAGCAAGGTCCATACAAAAATGGTTTGTTGAGATCGGTGTTGAAGAACTTGACTGGCCTGCACAGAGCCCTGACCTCAACCCCATTGAACACCTTGGGGATGAATTAGAACGCCGACTGCGAGCCAGGCCCAATCGCCCAGCATCAGTGCCTGACCTCAATAATGCTCGTGGCTGAATGAAAGCAAGTTCCAGCGGAAATGTGCCAACATCTAGTGAAAAGCCTTCCCAGAAGAGTGGAGGCTGTTATAGCAGCAAAGGTAGGACCAACTCCATATTAACGCTCAAGATTTAGGAATGAGATGTTCAATGACCAGGTGTTCACATACATTACATGACCAAAAGTATATTTTAATGCAATCATCTCCGGTTTCATTTAAAAGCTTTTTATCCTTCACTTGTTTGTAACAAATGCCAAGGTTTGCAGTCAAACTTTGTTCTTAATTTATCATTGATCACAATCAGACAGATAAACATCTTGATTCTATGTTTAGCAGAGATCTTCTGTGAATAAAGTGACGCAGAAGGGTGAAAAGAAAAAAGCAGCTAACGACACTTAGCTGTTTTACGAGTGGTCTTAGGCCGTCAGTAAATAACGAGCGCTTTCAAGTGCAACTTTAGTAACAACGGTTTCGGGAAACTGCACAGAGATTTATCGATGCACCTACGAAAGTTCTAACAGCGAACTTAGCCTTAAAATGCTTTTGGGAAACGGGGCCCAGGTTCTTCCCAGAGTTTACTAGCCTCGTCGCAGTGGGGTTCAGGCCCATTGCCCTGCAGATGAAAGGCAGGCCAGAGCATAAAGTGGTAAACCAAGTTTACTAGAAAACCTAGTAGCTAACTACACACAGATGGGCTGTGCAGGATCTGGGGACAGCCTACATTTCAAAGAAAGCAATATCTGTCTGTGCTCATCTAGTGGGCTGTGCTACCGCAGTGAGGTCACAGAGCTGAGCTGTATCATCCATCAGCCTCTCCAGTTCTGATCACCAGCGGCAGCCAGAACGAGCCCCGCTGGCCACAGGAGGCACCCAGTCCCAGTGACATCATCAAAGCTCGCCATGGCACCACTCTCCAGGCTGCTGGTGCTACTACACACTACAGCCAGTGGGACTGTAGAGGGCTCACAGGGGGAAACAAACAGGATGTTGAATGCACGGCAACTGTGCATCATTAATCCATCCATGTCCTGACAGTATTTCCCATTTATCCTAAAAAGCGGGATAGGGTAGGAATGGCTGGGAAGGACAGAAAGAGAGGGGGGAAGTCAGAGTGGAGTTGGGAAGGAGTAGAGACTGGAGAGTAGTAGGAAATACAGACACTGATAAGGGAAGGCAGAGGCCCAGAATAGGGCTGGTAAGGGGAGGCAGAGGCCCAGAATAGGGCTGGTAAGGGGAGGCAGAGGCCCAGAATAGGGCTGGTAAGGGGAGGCAGTGGCCCAGAGTAGGGCTGGTAAGGGGAGGAAGTGGCCCAGAGTAGGGCTGGTAAGGGGAGGCAGTGGCCCAGAGTAGGGCTGGTAAGGGGAGGCAGAGGCCCAGAATAGGGCTGGTAAGGGGAGGCAGTGGCCCAGAATAGGGCTGGTAAGGAGAGGCAGTGGCCCAGAGTAGGGCTGGTAAGGGGAGGAAGTGGCCCAGAGTATGGCTGGTAAGGGGAGGCAGTGGCCCAGAGTATGGCTGGTAAGGGGAGGAAGTGGCCCAGAGTATGGCTGGTAAGGGGAGGAAGTGGCCCAGAGTAGGGCTGGTAAGGGGAGGCAGTGGCCCAGAGTAGGGCTGGTAAGGGGAGGAAGTGGCCCAGAGTAGGGCTGGTAAGGGGAGGAAGTGGCCCAGAGTAGGGCTGGTAAGGGGAGGAAGTGGCCCAGAGTAGGGCTGGTAAGGGGAGGCAGTGGCCCAGAGTAGGGCTGGTAAGGGGAGGCAGTGGCCCAGAGTAGGGCTGGTAAGGGGAGGAAGTGGCCCAGAGTAGGGCTGGTAAGGGGAGGCAGAAGTGGGGAAACAGTGGGAACAGGGAAGAGGTTGGGAAGGAGAGTATGTGGTAAAGATCAAAAGGCAAGTTTTTGCCACTCCTGCACAAAACACTGAAGGAGGTCGACTACCGCACTTCCTGCTGGAGAGGACTGCTGCTCAGGCAGTCTCACACATACACACACACAAATTGGATAGCTTCCAACTCTAGCCTGGTGCTGATAGTAAAAAGTGAAGCAGTAGGAATACCAATGAGTTGAATGTCAGTAAAGCCACAGCAACACAGGTTGGACCTCTCACATGTGTGATTCATCATCTGGCAGAGCCCTGCGTTTCAGAGTTTGCGGCTCACTGTTTGTATGTATGAATGACTGAAAGAGGAGAGAGAGAGAGACACTGAGCTGAAATCCACTGACAGCTCTGATTCCGAGTAGCATATAACAGCTACGTCTCAACAGGCAACTTGGGTATTAGACATTAGCTTCTGGCTCAGCTAGCATAACATTACTTGCCTTTAACGAATGGAATAAACCAAAGGTTAAACACAGAAGCCAGGGGCTGTTCGGGGTTCAGTTCTCTGTGGAGGAAGAGTAAAGACTGCAGCAGCAATGATGAGTTCCTGCATGTTCTTCTCTAGCTACGTGAGACCACTACATAACAAGCAATCACTCACCTCTCCCGGATTTTAACAACATTTTTTTTTCAAGAGGAGAGTGAGGCAGGAATGTTCCTCACGCAAACTGCCTGGGCTGTGTCACATGGTGAGTGACATGGCCTGGATGTCTGTGGAATGACGTCATTGGCTGTGTATGCAGGTGTACGACACACGTGCAGAGACACGTGGGACAGGTATGACTGACTGACAGGTAGGAGGCGGGACTCTCTTCTGGCCCACCACGTGAGCAGTAGGAAGTAAGTTAAGACTACTTCCTCCACACCACCTTAGCCTACTTTGTGAACATGGCAACGGTAACATGACTCAAAGCGAGATAATATGGGGAAGTAAAGGGTGTGGTAATGTGGCATGGGAAAGTTACTACAGAGACAGAAAACGTCTACTCTCGAGAAACTGTCGGCTCAACCACCGTAGGGAACCTGTGCGAGCAGTATCCGTCTTCACACGGGGCAGAAACCTGCCAAGAAGCCATACTTAGTTTCAAACATTACCCAACACATCCTGACCTATATCCACGAGGAAATCTGATTAAGCCACATGCCCGATGAACTGATCAACAACATTAAATGGCGTCCAATTGTGTCAACCAACCTGGTGTTTACAGGAAGCTCATACCTGTATGGAGAGTGAAATAAGGGGTGGGTGCATTCTCTGAATTGTCATCTGATGACAATTAGTTAACCACCCAAGGCTAGCCAGGTAGTTTATTGACATACACCCCAGTGTGTCAACTTGATCTAATAAACCAGCGAATAGATACTGTACTGTTTTGTTGACATAAGTGTAGGTTACAATTCTATTGTACATTACACCAATTTAAAATACCCAAGGTTAAAGAGTGCAATCAACGCAGATCATATTTCAAGAGGACACATTGCTTCTCTTGAAATATAATTTTCTGGAAGTGTCAATTGATAACAAAACGCGTTATATAATATACATTTCAGGCCGTCACATTAAATAGCGCCTTGCCCAGCAGAGATCATTTGCCAGGGATACAATGTAACGCTACATTGGACACATTCTTCACTGATTGCTATATCTCCAAAACCCGAGGAGAGCAGTCAACTGAATTGAATCGTGTGATTGCCTATGAGAAAGTATCGTGTGGACAGCAGAACAATGAATGGCAAGTGTTGTAGCATGCCAGACAGATTGTTCCCAACACACAGGCGGCTTCCGAAATCTGCCAAGGCATTATGCAACGCTGGTACGAATAATAATTCGTAGCCGGGTTGATGGGTTTACCAGATCCAAACACTGGCCTTGGTCTAGGCCAACAAAACCGAGGAGCACATTCTTCTTAACAGTGGTTTACCTCGTTTGGGTGTTTCCATGCTATGCAGGTGTGTCAGGAAACACCCGAGGCCTCCGGGCTTGACAAACTTTCTACCGCCCAAATGGCACTGTGTCCTGGGATATCAACATTCCCTTTTCCTTAACCCTGTTCAACCGGTCTAGCCCAAACCAATGGAAGGACCGTCAGTGCCAGTGGCGAGAGTTGTTTCCCTTTCGATGGTTTTATCAAATATATTGAGGCATCAATTACACAGGTTTTCAATTCATCCTGAAACGGGTAAACATCATCCATGAGCATTTAGTAAAGAAAGTATGACTGATAAAACTTACCGTGCATTTTCTGCCGAGGTAATTGAAGAGACAGTCGTTCTCTTGTGGGGTTAGCAGTATGGATCCATTGTTAGCGGGCCGCCGTTGCGGCAGATGGCCACTCATTACTGACAATCAACCAAAAGGTGTGTTATGATTCCGATTCGTCGTATGAAACTCAAACAAATAGTCATTGATCTGCCGTGGCCTGCAACCGGACCCTCACATCCATGCACGTCTGACCACAACCCGATAGAAACCGCTTTAGTACGCGAACATCCCCGTTGGTTCCAAACGCAACGCAAGGTCCTCCTTCAATCCAAATTATGAGAACATTACTGCAACGTCCTGAAGGAGGTAGATACTAAAGTTTCATCGGAACTCCAGCGCGAACAGCAGCAGATTTGTGGCTCAATCCAACATGGCAGTCTGTGGGAATAAACCAAACACCTAACGGGGGGAGTGCGCACTTTTTGAAATGCAGGACTAGATCATCTTGAGAGCATTAAACGGTTGTTACACAACATGTATCACATACACATATACAATCTTGATATCAAAAATGAATGCAAATTCGTCAAAAGAAGCGCAATTAAACTATTTTTTGAGAGAACGGTACGATCCAGTCCGCCTATGCTTATACCAAAGATTCTTATAACTAACCCAAGATGGAACAAAGAAACGGGAACAAATTAAGCACAGAACGTGCAAGGAGGCGGGGAGAGGCAAGCACGAACTAGTGAGATCCTATTGGCGCGTTTCAGCATTAATTTACATATATCCGTTAGGAAACCCCTACTATGGGAGGTGCGCCTGTGCGATAACTCTATTTGAACCTTGCACTCCTTCTAAACAACGCCATTTTTTGAAACCTTGGCAAATGGTAATGTCTACAAAACGCAGTCCACTCTGTTTGTTTCAGATTCTGGTTTTGGAAACAGAAACCTGTATGTTTAAATGATGAGAAAACTTGCAGAACATTGGCCAAAATCCGTGTTACTCCATCTTCTCCCACTGCCGGCCACTGGGCTTCCTCTCATCACCATATTTAGTAGTGAGTGGATACGCCAACCGGATGCTTCACATCTATACATCCGGTGAAATATCTGGCTCATTGTTTTATCTGTGGTTATTCCTGAACGCAACTAGGAAACCTGGACATTCCGACTTGCTACGTCAACCAGTTATTAAATCGGACATTTCCGAGTTCAGACTAGAAAGTGAACACAGCACTGAGGATAAGGATAAGCATTGAGGATAATTCGGAGATGAGGCTATGGTGGAGTAGGCCTAGGCCTGGACAAATCAAATCACATCAAATGTTATTGACAGATGTTATCACAGGTACAGTAAAATGATTGTGTTTCCAGCTCAAACAGTGCAGCAATAATACATAGACAACAATTCGCACATAATCTGAAAGTAAAAAGAAAGAAATTAAGAAAAATCCAAATGAGCAATGTCAGAGTCCATAATATAAATATATAGGCTATACATTAACAAACATTTCTAAAAAACAGTTTTTTTGCTTTGTCATTATGGGGTATTGTGTGTAGATTACTTGAGGAAAATTGTTTATTAATTCCAATTTAGATTAAGTCTGAAATTTAACAAAATGTGGAAAAGGGGAAGGGTGAATACTGTTCGAAGTGAATACTTTCCGAAGGCACTGTATGGCTGACTATACCAAATATTAGGAACACCTTCCTTATATTGAATTGCACTCACCCCTTTTGCCCTCAGGACAGCCTCAAGTGTCGAAAGATTTCCACAGTGATGCTGCCCCATGTTGACTCCAATGCTTTCATAGTTGTGTCAAGTTGGCTGGAGGTGAATGCACCAATTTGTAAGTCGCTCTGGATAAGAGCGTCTGCTAAATGACTTAAATGTAAATGTAAAAATGTAATGTTTTTTTGGGGGGGGGGGGGGGGGGGGGTGGACCATTCTTGATACACATGGGAAACTGTTCGCGCGTGAAAACCCCCAAAATGTTGTAGTTCTTTACACAAACCGGTGCCCCTGGCACCTACTACCATACCCAGTTCAAAGGCACTTAAATATTTTGTCTTGCCCATTCGCCCTCTGAATGGCACACACGCACAATACAAGTCTCAAGGCTTATAAATCCTTTAACCTGTTCTCCCGTTCATTTACACTGATTGAAGTGGATTTAACAAGTGAAATCAATAACAGATCATAACTTTCACTTGGTCAATCTGTCAAGGAAATAGGTGTTCTTAATGTTTTGTACACTCAGAGTATACAGTGCATTTGGAAAGAATTCTGATCATGACTTTTTCCACATTTTGTTACATTACAGCCTTATTTTAAACGGATTAAATTGTTTTCCCCCCTCATCAATCTACACACAATACCCCATAATGACAAAGCAAAAACAGGTTTTTAGACATTTTTGCAAATCTATTCAACATAAAAACTGAATTATCACATTTTACATAAGTATTCAAACTGTTTACTCAGTACTTTAAAAAAAACATTCGGCAGTGATTACAGCCTCGAGTCTTCTTGGGTATAACGCTACAAGCTTGGCACACCTGTATTTGGGGAGTTTCTCCCATTCTTCTCTGCAGATCTCCTCAAGCTCTGTCAGATTGGATGGGGAGCATCATTGCAAAGCTATTTTCAGGTCTCTCCAGAGAAGTTCGATTGGGTTCAAGTCTGGGCTCTGGCTGGGCCACTCAAGGACATTCAGAGACTCGTCCAAAAAACACTCCTGTGTTGTCTTGGCTGTGTTCTTAGAGTCTTAGTTCTGTTGGAAGGTGAACCTTTGCCCCAGTCTGAGGTCCTTAGCGCTCTAGAGCAGTGTTTAATAGAGGATATCTTTGCTCATTTCATCTTTCCCTCGATCGCGTGCTATGGATGGGTGTTGCCATCGTGACCAGTGAACTGAGATAAGGCGGAGCTTTACCTAGCATGGACTTGTAGATGACCTGGAGCCAGTGGGTCTGGCGACGAATATGTAGCGAGGGCCAGCCGACTAGAGCATACAAGTCGCAGTGGTGGGTGGTATAAGGTGCTTTGGTGACAAAACGGATGGCACTGTGATAGACTGCATCCAGTTTGCTGAGTAGAGTGTTGGAAGCCATTTTGTAGATGACATCGCCGAAGTCGAGGATCGGTAGGATAGTCAGTTTTACTAGGGTAAGCTTGGCGGCGTGAGTGAAGGAGGCTTTGTTGCGGAATAGAAAGCCGACTCTTGATTTGATTTTCGATTGGAGATGTTTGATGTCTGGAAGGAGAGTTTGCAGTCAAGCCAGACACCTAGGTACTTATAGATGTCCACATATTCAAGGTCGGAACCATCCAGGGTGGTGATGCTAGTCGGGCATGCGGGTGCAGGCAGCGATCGGTTGAAAAGCATGCATTTGGTTTTACTCGCGTTTAAGAGCAGTTGGAGGCCACGGAAGGAGTGCTGTATGGCATTGAAGCTCGTTTGGAGGTTAGATAGCACAGTGTCCAATGACGGGCCGAAAGTATATAGAATGGTGTCGTCTGCGTAGAGGTGGATCAAGGAATCGCCCGCAGCAAGAGCAACATCATTGATATATACAGAGAAAAGAGTCGGCCCGAGAATTGAACCCTGTGGCACCCCCATAGAGACTGCCAGAGGACCGGACAGCATGCCCTCCGATTTGACACACTGAACTCTGTCTGCAAAGTAATTGGTGAACCAGGCAAGGCAGTCATCCGAGAAACCGAGGCTATTGAGTCAGTGACTCTATGTTGATAGGGCTCTATGTTGATAGGGCAAAGCAGTCTCGGTGCAGGGTACAGTACCGGGTGGTAGCCGGCTAGTAACAGTGACTAAGGTTCAGGGCAGGGTACTGGGTGCAGGCTGGCTAGTGGCGACTGTTTAAAACCTCTACAGGATCGGTGGGTATTACGTTGTGCAGACAGTGTTGAAGAAACAAAAGTTTATTCCTCGAACAGCGGCAGGCAAACGACAGGTCAAGGCAGGCAGGGGTCAATAATCCAGATAGGGTGTAAAGTACAGGACAGCAGGCGGGCTCAGGGTCAGGTCAGGCAGAGGTCGGTAATCCAGAGTAGTGGGCAGGCTTGGGGTCAGGGCAGGCAGAACGGTCAGAAATGGGCAACTAAAGCAAGGAGCAAGGAAACAGGAGCAAGGAACAGGTGGAAGCAGGGAAACAAAACGCTGGTAGGTTCTACGAACAAAACAAACTGGCAACAGACAAAAAGAGAACACAGGTATAAATACACAGGGGATAATGGGGAGATGGGCGACACCTGGAGGGGGGTGGAGACAAGCACAAAGACAGGTGAAACAGATCAGGGCGTGACAGTGGATCCCCCAAGGGAGGGTTGAGCTAACGTAGGCTAATGTGATTAGCATGAGGTTATAAGCAACAAAAACATTTCCCAGGACATAGACATTTCTGATATTGTCAGAAAGCTTAAATTATTGTTAATCTAACTGCACTGTCCAATTTACAGTAGCTATTCCAGTGAAAGAATACCATGCTATTGTTTGAGGAGAGTGCACAGTTATGAACTTGAAAGTGTATTAATAAACAAATTAAGCACATTTGGGCAGTCTTGATACAACATTTTGAACAGAAATGCAATGGTTCATTGGATCAGTCTATAACTTTTCACATACACTGCTGCTATCTAGTGGCCAAAATCTTAATTGCGCCTGGGCTGGAATAATACATTATGGCGTTTCTCTTGTAATTCAAAGATGAAGGTACAAAAAAAACGCAGTTTTTTTCTTTGCATTATCTTTTACCAGAACTAATGTGTTATGTTCTCCTACATTAATTCCACATTTCCACAAACTTCAAAGTATTTTCTTTCAAATGGTATCAAAAATATGCATATCCTGAGTGAGCTTGAAACCTTTGTTCTACATAGATGGTAGCGGGATAAACATGACGTGGCTTGGGTGGTTGAGGTTATTGATTATATTCGTAGCCTTCTTGTGACACCAGGTGCTGTAGAGGGCAGGCAGTGTGCCCCCATTTCAGGTCATCAGTGATGTGCACACCGAGGAACTTGAATCTTTTGACCCTCTCCACTGCGGCCCTATCGATATCGATTGGGGGAGTCTCTCTGCTGTCTCTTATGGTCCATGATCAGCTCCTTTGTCTTGTTGACGTTGAAGGAGAGGTTCATTTCGTGACACCATACGCCAGGGCTCTCACCTCCTCCCTGTAGGCAGTTTCATCATTGTTGGTAATCAGGCCTACCGCTGTTGTGTTGTCAGTAAACTTGTTGATTGAGTTAGAGACATGCGTGGCCATGCAGTCATGGGTGAACAGGGAATACAGGACGGGGCTGAGCATGCACCCCTGTGGAGGTCTGCCTGTCAGGAAGTCCAGGATCAAGTTGCACAGGGAGGGGTTCAGACCCAGGGCCCCGAGCTTAGTGAAGAGCTCAGAGGGCACTATAGTGTTGAGGCTGAGCTGTAGTCGATGAACAGCATTATTATATTTATCTTGTCCAGGTGGGATAGGGCAGTGTGCAGTACATTGGTGATTGCATCAGCTGTGTTGGGGCGTTAAGCGAATTGTAGTGGGTCTAGGTTGTCGGGTAAGGTGAAACGATCTTTAACTAGCCTCTCAAAGCACTTCATGATGACAGAAGTGAGGGCTACGGGGCAATTTAGTTCAGTTACCTTCGCTTTCTTGGGTACTGGAGAAATTGTGGACATCTTGAAGCAAGTGGGGACAACAGACTGGGAAACAGACTGACAGATTTAATATTTGAAGACGTGGCTTGGGATGCCGTCTGGGCCGGCAGCCTTGTAATGGTTAACGTGCTTAAATCAAATCAAATTTGTTTATATAGCCCTTCGTACATCAGCTGATATCTCAAAGTGCTGTACAGAAACCCAGCTTAAAACCCCAAACAGCAAGCAATGCAGGTGTAGAAGCACGGTGGCTAGGAAAAACTCCCTAGAAAGGCCAAAACCTAGGAAGAAACCTAGAGAGGAACCAGGCTATGAGGGGTGGCCAGTCCTCTTCTGGCTGTGCCGGGTGGAGATTATAACAGAACATGGCCAAGATGTTCAAATGTTCATAAATGACTAGCATGGTCAAATAATAATAATCACAGTAGTTGTCGAGGGTGCAGCAAGTCAGCACCTCAGGTGCTGAACAGTTGAAACTGGAGCAGCAGCACGGCCAGGTGGACTGGGGACAGCAAGGAGTCCTCATGCCAGGTAGTCCTGAGGCATGGTCCTAGGGCTCAGGTCCTCCGAGAGAGAGAAAGAAAGAGAGAATTAGAGAGAGCATACTTAAATTCACACAGGACACCGGATAAGACAGGAGAAGTACTCCAGATATAACAAACTGACCCTAGCCCCCCGACACAAACTACTGCAGCATAAATACTGGAGGCTGAGACAGGAGGGGTCAGGAGACACTGTGGCCCCATCCGATGATACCCCCGGACAGGGCCAAACAGGAAGGATGTAACCCCACCCACTTTTCCAATGCACAGCCCCCACACCACTAGAGGGATAGCTTCAACCACCAACTTACCATCCTGAGACAAGGCCAAGTATAGCCCACAAAGATCTCTGCCACGGCACAACCCAATGGGGGGGCACCAACCCAGACAGGAAGATCACATCAGTGATTCAACCCACTCAAGTGACTTACTCAAGTCAGACACGGAGAACGAGAGCACACTGTCCTCGTGAGAGGAAGGGGCCCGCGTTGGTGGCTCGATGTTGTTTTCCTCGAAGCAGGTAAAGAAGGTGTTTAGCTTATCCGGGAGCGAGGAATTGGTGTCTGCGACGTGGCTGGCTTCACTTTATAATCTGTGATTGTCTGGAGTTCTTTCCACATACGTCTCATGTCTGAGCCATTGATTTGCGACTCCACTTTGTCCCTGTAACTGTCGCTTTGCCTCTTTGATTACCTTACAGAGGTCATAGCTGGTTTGTTTGTACACTTCCATGTTCCCAGTCACCTTTCCATAGTTAAATGTGATGGTTCACACTTTCAGTTTTGCACAAAGGCTGCTATCTGTCCACGGTTTTGGTTTAGATCAATTGTAATCGTCACAGTGGGAACAACATCTTCTATGCACTTCCTGATGAACCCAGTCACCGAGTCAGTGTATACGTCGATACTATTCTCAGAGGTGACCCAGAATATTTTCAGTCCGCGTGATCAAAACAATACGTAAAGCATAGATTTAGATTGATCAGACCAACATCGAATAGTCCCTACCACGGGTGCTTCCTGTTTAAGTTGATCCTTCGGTGTGTGATTTTTTAAAAATCAGTTCAAGGACACACTTTCCTTTCCCTTGAGGGCAATAGTGTGCACGTGGCAGGGCTGGAACAAATCACACATTAACCAATTGTGTCAGCAATTGTTGTTGGCCCTTTCAACTCAGACAGTACAGTACCCAACACACATCTAAATAATTTTTTCAGTTTTCACAGTTTCATTTTGCTTTAATATTCACAATGAAGCAAAGCCTATGTAGGCCTACGAGAGAAGCATACACGTTTCTTGCTGCATATTTTATCATGGAGCTCGAGGGGGTAGAGATGCAGAGCCTCGGCTCCCAGCCTCTAACAGAGTGATTCATACACACATGCGGACGCACACATACGCACGCACGCACTCCTGATGAGAGCATCAGGACAATATGCCTTTATAGTTTCTCTGGGTCTACATCATGACAGTGGACTCAGGCCACTCCCATCAGAAAATGATTAGTTGCCATAAAATGATACATAGGCTGGTTTTGCTGAATGGCTCAATGGAGCAGACTGAAAGAACCCGTGGAACCAGACAGGCAGGCAGAGAAGGACCCTCCTCACTGAGAACAGAGGTCTCAATATGGGTCAGTGAAACAGAGAAAGAGGGAGAGAGGGCCACGGCATGCCAGCACAGGAGGCCTGTCAAACACAGATAGGGAAACAAGTGTTTATCAGGAAACATGCCGACAGAGAGAATGAATGTTGTCAAGGAGAAGAATGTAGTACACAATGCTCTTTCAGAGTGTAAAGGAAATCACGACGATGATAAAGATGATGACGATGACAATAATGATCATGATGAAGAGGACGAGGCTAACTGCTCACTTAAGTACAATGACAGCTCTGTTGTATTGTCTATAAAGGGCAGTAGTGGTAAAGCCAACGAAACACAAACCAAGCCAGAGAATGGGGCGTTACTGATGTAAACGTTGTTTTCTGAGTAGAGTTACACTGTTTCACATCCCTCAGTGTTCTGAGGTGTTTCCCTGTGGTTGGGACTGAGCTGAGCACAAAGGAGTGCCCTGCAGTCACACATTACAGCTGGATCGAATTAAGGACAGGGATGTGTGTAATAAGGTACCTTGGCTGTCAACATTCGGACACCATCTTTTGTGATTTTTCAATATCATTGGGTGCTTTATGGTTTCTCACCATTCTCACCATTCTTTGGTACGAATCACAAGGATCTTAAGAGTATGTCACCAAATGAGAGAGAGAGTTGACATACAGACTGTTTGGGAGTAGACCTAGGTCAGGTTAGCTGATCAACTACAGTATGCTCTGTCTGATGATGACTGATGAGTCAGGGCTGTGGCCCATTAAACTGATCCCAGATCTGTTTGTGTGTTAACCAGCTCCTCTGACCGTTGGTGTCATACATGCCATTGTTGTCAGAATAGTTGGCTAAAGCAGGGCATGCAGATGGGACCAGGCTACTGAACTGCATACACACACAACACTGAGAATGTTTTCAGTGCTCTGGAAACTCTAACCTCTAGGATTAGATTACATAATATGATTTGAAGGAATGGGAAGTCTGACGGACAAAAGGTCTTCCAAGGTTCACTCCCAATCAACTTGAGATGAGGCATCTTGTGAAATGTATAATGGCTGAACTGACCAGGCTGTGCCAGTAACAGAGTCATGTGAATTTTCAAACTTCAGGCATGGAGCCCCCATCCATGCCTGAAACTCCATGCCTATTCGGGATACTTGACCCTTCATCTTTGTAGCTCAGGGGAAGCTCATCAATCCGTCCACTTGATTGAAGTACAACTCCTTGTCCTCCTCAGAGAGTGTTCTGTAAAATCTCAATGCCCCAAGAAGAGTTACAGCAAACTCCCACAGAAAGAAAACAGACCCAAGAGTGAACGTTGTAAGAGATGGAGCCACCACAGACCCAGCTACAATGCAAACCCTGGCCTCAGTGATCAAGCACACACACACACACATTGTCCCAGTGCCCAAGAAAAACAAGGTGACATGCCCAAATGACTATTGCTCCATGGCACTCACCCCGGTAATCAGGAAGTGCTTCGAGAGGCTGGTCATGGACCACACCAAAGTCAGCATGCCAGGCACACTGGACCCACTCCAATTTGCCTACCGCTCCAACAGATCCACGGGAAATGCCATTTCCATTGCTATTCACACGACCCTTACACATTTGGACAAGATGAACACCCCATGTGAGAATGCTGTTCATTGACTAGAATTCAGCATTCAGCACTATTGTTCCCTCCAAGCTCAGAGCCCTGGGTCTGGACACCACCCTCTGCAACTGGATCCTGGACTTCCTGACAGGCACAGGCCGCAAGGATCGGCAACAACATAGGGGATTTTAGAAACACTAAAATAAGGTTTTTGTGTACGCTTACTCTGGCGTGACATTTTGATAACTGTGTAAATCTCTCTAGGACGATATGACTTTTATAAATATATTCGCCTGTATTTACCCCCCCCCCCCCCAAATGCTAATTAGCTGCTAATGTGTCTAAAATAAATAACTACAAATTTCATGATGATCTGGACGAAACTTATGACTCGAAGCAAAGGTAAGAAATCTCTGGATTAACTATTGAATGTTAGCTAAATGTAGTATTGAATACATTGGGAAAATTTCTTTAAATGGACAATTCTGGGAACTGTCTTGTGAAAGTTTCAAATTGACAAAATACCTGTTAGCAAAAGTATCAGATAGAGATGCCTTGAAGGTGCTTGCAAGGATTTATAGTTTTGCACTATGGCTGCTTTGATGCTAATTAGCATTTTAGAATCTGAGAGTAAATTGAGACGAATATATTGATCAAAGTCACCTTGTCTGAACGAGATTTCCATGGTTTTCAAAACGTCACCCCAGGGTAAGCCTTCACGAAACACAGCCCTTATTTTAATTTTCCCCTATGGGAAAAATGAATGGTGGAAAAACAATTGGAACCATTTCCGTTTGACTGCTTGGTTTTATGGGTATTATGACACCTCCACTGTGGGGCTCTATATGCATATTTATTTTTTTTTTATTTTTTTATTTCACCTTTATTTAACCAGGTAGGCAAGTTGAGAACAAGTTCTCATTTACAATTGCGACCTGGCCAAGATAAAGCAAAGCAGTTCGACAGATACAACGACACAGAGTTACACATGGAGTAAAACAAACATACAGTCAATAATACAGTATAAACAAGTCTATATACAATGTGAGCAAATGAGGAGAGATAAGGGAGGTAAAGGCAAAAAAGGCCATGGTGGCAAAGTAAATACAATATAGCAAGTAAAACACTGGAATGGTAGTTTTGCAATGGAAGAATGTGCAAAGTAGAAATAAAAATAATGGGGTGCAAAGGAGCAAAATAAATAAATAAATTAAATACAGTTGGGAAAGAGGTAGTTGTTTGGGCTAAATTATAGGTGGGCTATGTACAGGTGCAGTAATCTGTAAGATGCTCTGACAGTTGGTGCTTAAAGCTAGTGAGGGAGATAAGTGTTTCCAGTTTCAGAGATTTTTGTAGTTCGTTCCAGTCATTGGCAGCAGAGAACTGGAAGGAGAGGCGGCCAAAGAAAGAATTGGTTTTGGGGGTGACTAGAGAGATATACCTGCTGGAGCGTGTGCTACAGGTGGGAGATGCTATGGTGACCAGCGAGCTGAGATAAGGGGGGACTTTACCTACCAGGGTCTTGTAGATGACATGGAGCCAGTGGGTTTGGCGACGAGTATGAAGCGAGGGCCAGCCAACGAGAAGCGTACAGGTCGCAATGGTGGGTAGTATATGGGGCTTTGGTGACAAAACGGATTGCACTGTGATAGACTGCATCCAATTTGTTGAGTAGGTTATTGGAGGCTATTTTGTAAATGACATCGCCAAAGTCGAGGATTGGTAGGATGGTCAGTTTTACAAGGGTATGTTTGGCAGCATGAGTGAAGGATGCTTTGTTGCGAAATAGGAAGCCAATTCTAGATTTAATTTTGGATTGGAGATGTTTGATATGGGTCTGGAAGGAGAGTTTACAGTCTAACCAGACACCTAAGTATTTGTAGTTGTCCACGTATTCTAAGTCAGAGCCGTCCAGAGTAGTGATGTTGGACAGGCGGGTAGGTGCAGGTAGTGATCGGTTGAAGAGCATGCATTTAGTTTTACTTGTATTTAAGAGCAATTGGAGGCCACGGAAGGAGAGTTGTATGGCATTGAAGCTTGCCTGGAGGGTTGTTAACACAGTGTCCAAAGAAGGGCCGGAAGTATACAGAATGGTGTCGTCTGCGTAGAGGTGGATCAGAGACTCACCAGCAGCAAGAGCGACCTCATTGATGTATATAGAGAAGAGAGTCGGTCCAAGAATTGAACCCTGTGGCACCCCCATAGAGACTGCCAGAGGTCCGGACAGCAGACCCTCCGATTTGACACACTGAAATCTATCAGAGAAGTAGTTGGTGAACCAGGCGAGGCAATCATTTGAGAAACCAAGGCTGTCGAGTCTGCCGATTAGGATGTGGTGATTGACAGAGTCGAAAGCCTTGGCCAGATCAATGAATACGGCTGCACAGTAATGTTTCTTATCGATGGCGGTTAAGATATCGTTTAGGACCTTGAGCGTGGCTGAGGTGCACCCATGACCAGCTCTGAAACCAGATTGCATAGCAGAGAAGGTATGGTGAGATTCGAAATGGTCGGTAATCTGTTTGTTGACTTGGCTTTCGAAGACCTTAGAAAGGCATGGTAGGATAGATATAGGTCTATAGCAGTTTGGGTCCCCCCCCTTTGAAGAGGGGGATGACCGCAGCTGCTTTCCAATCTTTGGGAATCTCAGACGTTACGAAAGAGAGGTTGAACAGGCTAGTAATAGGGGTGGCAACAATTTCGGCAGATAATTTTAGAAAAAAAGGGTCCAGATTGTCTAGCCCGGCTGATTTGTAGGGGTCCAGATTTTCAGCTCTTTCAGAACATCAGCTGAACGGATTTGGGAGAAGGAGAAATGGGGAAGGCTTGGGCGAGTTGCTGTTGGGGGTGCAGTGCTGTTGACCGGGGTAGGAGTAGCCAGGTGGAAAGCATGGCCAGCCGTAGAAAAATGCTTATTGAAATTCTCAATTATGGTGGATTTATCAGTGGTGACAGTGTTTCCTATCTTCAGTGCAGTGGGCAGCTGGGAGGAGGTGTTCTTATTCTCCATGGACTTTACAGTGTCCCAGAACTTTTTTGAGTTAGTGTTGCAGGAAGCAAATTTCTGCTTGAAAAAGCTAGCCTTGGCTTTTCTAACTGCCTGTGTATAACGGTTTCTAGCTTCCCTGAACAGCTGCATATCACGGGGGCTGTTCGATGCTAATGCAGAACGCCATAGGATGTTTTTGTATTGGTTAAGGGCAGTCAGGTCTGGGGAGAACCATGGGCTATATCTGTTCCTGGTTCTAAATTTCTTGAATGGGGCATGTTTATTTAAGATGGTTAGGAAGGCATTTAAAAAAATATCCAGGCATCCTCTACTGACGGGATGAGATCAATATCCTTCCAGGATACCCCGGCCAGGTCGATTAGAAAGGCCTGCTCGCTGAAGTGTTTCAGGGAGCGTTTTACAGTGATGAGTGGAGGTCGTTTGACCGCTGACCCATTACGGATGCAGGCAATGAGGCAGTGATCGCTGAGATCTTGGTTGAAGACAGCAGAGGTGTATTTAGAGGGGAAGTTGGTTAGGATGATATCTATGAGGGTGCCCGTGTTCAAGGCTTTGGGGGGGTACCTGGTAGGTTCATTGATAATTTGTGTGAGATTGAGGGCATCAAGTTTAGATTGTAGGATGGCTGGGGTGTTAAGCATGTTCCAGTTTAGGTCGCCTAGCAGCACGAGCTCTGAAGATAGATGGGGGGCAATCAGTTCACATATGGTGTCCAGAGCACAGCTGGGGGCAGAGGGTGGTCTATAGCAGGCGGCAACGGTGAGAGACTTGTTTTTAGAGAGGTGGATTTTTAAAAGTAGAAGTTCAAATTGTTTGGGTACAGACCTGGATAGTAGGACAGAACTCTGCAGGCTATCTTTGCAGTAGATTGCAACACCGCCCCCTTTGGCAGTTCTATCTTGTCTGAAAATGTTGTAGTTTGGAATTAAAATTTCAGAATTTTTGGTGGTCTTCCTAAGACAGTATTCAGACACAGCTAGAAGATCCGGGTTGGCAGAGTGTGCTAAAGCAGTGAATAGAACAAACTTAGGGAGGAGGCTTCTAATGTTAACATGCATGAAACCAAGGCTATTACGGTTACAGAAGTCATCAAAAGAGAGCGCCTGGGGAATAGGAGTGGAGCTAGGCACTGCAGGGCCTGGATTCACCTCTACATCGCCAGAGGAACATAGGATGAGAAGAATAAGGGTGCGGCTAAAAGCAATAAGAATTGGTCGTCTATAACGTCTGGAACAGAGAGTAAAAGGAGGTTTCTGGGGGCGATAAAATAGCATCAAGGTATAATGTACAGACAAAGGTATGGTAGGATGTGAATACAGTGGAGGTAAACCTGATGATGTGATGAAGAGAGAGATATTGTCTCTAGAAACATCATTGAAACCAGGAGATGTCATAGCATGTGTGGGTGGTGGAACTAATAAATTGGATAAGGTATAGTGAGCAGGACTAGAGGCTCTACAGTGAAATAAGCCAATAAACACTAACCAGAACAGCAATGGACAAGACATATTGACATTAAGGAGAGGCATCCTTAGTCGAGTGATCAAAAGGGTCCAGTGAGTGGAGAGGTTGGTTGGGGGACACGGCGATTTAAACAGCTAGCCAGGCCATCGGTAGCAAGCTAGCATAGGATGGAGGTCTGTTGTTAGCCACCTCTTGCGTTCCGTCAGTAGATGAGTGAGGTTCCGTGTGGTAGAGGGGATTAATCCAAATCACACAAAAAATATAATAATAAACAACAAATAAATAAATAATAAATACAATAAATAAACATTAGATATAGTTATAGAGGCCCAAGAAGAACATAATAATAATACAAATAAATAAATTGTCCGATTGTCTATTCTGAGAGCAGCCGGTAAGACAGCTAACGGTTAGCAGGCCGCAGATGGGCGTCCAGGTAACGTCGCGACGGAGGAGCCAGCCGGATCTCCTTCGTGTAGATAACGTCGGCAGTCCAGTTGTGAAGGCCCGGTGGGGCTCCGCGTAGGCAGTAAAACGGGTCCGGATAGGTGACTGCAGCCCAGGAGTGATTGATGGAACTCAGGAGTGATTGACGGAGCTGGCTAGCTCCGGAGTAATTGATGTTTGCTCCGGAATCGACGAAAGCAGATAGTCACACGGATAGCAGCTAGCTAGCTGTGAGATCCGGGTATGAATGTCCAGAGAGCAGTTGAAATCCAGGGACATGGAGAGAAAAATTGGTCCGGTATGTTCCGTTCCGAGCCGCGTTGCGCTGTACAAAACTGGCGATAGATTTTCGAGCTAAAGGATAGCTGATGACCACAAACCGTGGTTAGCTGAATACTAACGATTTGCCAGTAAAGAAGCTAACTAGCTTCTGAACTAGCTTCTGATTAGCTTCTGGATTAGCTTCTGGGCTAGCTTCCGGCTAGCTCCTGGCTAGCTTCTTGGAGTTTCTGGCTAGCTTCTTGGAGTTTCTGGCTAGTTTCTTGGAGGATTGCAGATTTGAGGTAAATAATACTTATTTATAAATATAAATTGGTGAGGCGGGTTGCAGGAGAGTGTTTTGAAGATGAGTTGATGGAAAATAAAAATAAAATGTATGTGAAAAAAGTTGTAAATATATATATATACAGGACACGACAAGACGAGGACAAAAGACGTCTGAACTGCTATGCCATCTCGGAAGAGATGAGGAGCCTTTGAGTGTTAAAAGGAAAGGCGTTACTTCTTCCTCTGATGAGAATAATAAACGGTTTGATGAATGTCATGTCCTTCTAAATGAGTGGTCTCATCTACCCCCTCTGCATGGTCCCTTCTGTCTGATGGGTGTTCTGCAGTGACATCTAAAAATGTTGCTGTACATTGATGTCTTGAAAGGCTGTAAGAGATTCAGACTTGGGTAAGCCCCACAGCTCTGCTCGAGCATGTGTTCATAGTACATATTCCGCAGTGACGTCTAAAATAATTTTAATGAATCAGCACCTTGGAGAGCGCTGTCCATTTCACCACCATCACTTTTCTTCTCATGCGTTGCGGTACCTCAGAGACCCCTGGACAACCTCCAACTCAACGTCAGCAAACCAAAGGAACATGCTCCGATCCACATCAACAGGACTGCAAAAGAAAGAGTCAGAGTTTGAAGTTCCTCTGCGTCACCGAGGACTTGACATGGACCAACAAAACTACCACTCTTGTCTAGAGGGCGCAACAGCGTCTCTACTTCCTAAGGGTGCTCTCCAAATACTGCTTAACATCGAGAGCGTCCTGACCGGATGCATCACGACCTGGTTTTGGGAATTGCTCCGTCCAGGACCACAAGACCCTCCAGCGGTATATGAAGACGGCCCACTACATTACTGGGACCGTGCTCCCAACCCTACAGGACATCTACTCAAAATGGTGCCCGAGGAAGGCCCGTAGCATCATCAAGGACACCACACACCCCGGCCACGAGCAGTTCACTCCCTTACTGTCGGGCAGATGGCAACGGATCATTAGGTCTGATACTAAAATGCTCAGAGACAGTTTCTGTCTACAGGCCATTAGACAGCTGAACACTCAAACTGGACTGACCACCTGCACCTTAGCACACATACACACACACACACACACACACACACACACACACACACACCCCACAGACACACACACACACACACACACACACACACACACACACACACACACACACATACACTAGGGTTTAATATTTTCCCGGTATTTATAAATGTTCCATCCCGAGAATAGATCACTTTTCTCCCAGGTAACCCAGTATTTCCCGCCAAAATCAGAAGTGTCATTCTAAAGCATATAAATATGTCTGGATTTGATTAGAGCTTTGACCAGCATGAAGATTCAAGCCTGATGCTACCTGAGCCTGACGAGCCATACATTAAAGATATTCTATGAGCCCTACTTTAAATAGATTTTATGATCCCAAGCCCGAAAAAGCCCAAATGATAGTGCCATTATCCAATAAATAGCCTATGATATACAGTAGGCTATATGCTACCTCACATAATGCATGACAGAAAAACATAAAAGCCCATAGATGCAGCCACGCTCTCTTGGGAAAAGAAACTAAACAAGCTCCAATAGGCTAATTTTGTGGACTGTATTACTTTACTGTATTGTATTATACTGTATTATATGTACTGGAATTACACACCTCTTTAAACCATGAAGCTGGGAGAGAACTTGCGTTGCTGGTTCAGGACATGCTGCCTTCAAAGTTACAATTATAGGCTATGAATGTAATTTTAATAGGGACGTTTTAAAAATTGTATAATTAGTAGGGTGACATATACAGAACCAGTCAAAAGTTAGGACACTCCTACTCATTCAAGGGTTTTTCTTTATTTTTACTATTTTCTACATTGTATAATAATAGCGAAGACCTCAAAACTATGCAATAACACATATGGAATCATGTAGTAACCAAAAAGGTGTTAAACATATCAAAATATATTTTATATTTGAAATTCTTCAAAGTAGCCACCCATTGCCTTGATGACAGCTTTGCACACTCTTGGCATTCTCTCAACCAGCTTCATGAGGCAGTCACCTGGAATGCATTTCAATGAACAGGTGTGCCTTGTTAAAAGATGATTAGTGGAAATTCTTTCCTTCTTAACGCGATCAGTTGTGTTGTGACAAGGTAGGGATGGTATACAGAAGATAGCCCTATTTGGTAAAAGACTAATCTATGGGAAGAACAGCTCAAATAAGCAAAGAGAAATGACAGTCCATCATTACTTTAAGAAATAAAGGTCAGTCAATGCAGAAAATTTCAAGAACTTTGAAAGTTTCTTCAAGTGCAGTCGCAAAAACCATCAAGCACTATGATGAAACTGGCTCTCACGAGGACCGCCACAGGAAAGGAAGACCCAGAGTTACCTCTGCTGCAGAGGATACGTTCATTAGAGTTAACTGCACCTCAGATTGCAGCCCAAATGCATGCTTCACAGAGTTCAAATTAAGTAACAGACACATCTCAACATCAACTGTTCAAAGGAGACTACGTGAATCAGGCTTTCATGGTCAAATTGCTGCAAAGAAACCACTATTAAAGGACACCAATAATAAGAAGACTTGCTTGGGCCAAGAAACACAAGCAATGGACATTAGGCCGGCGGAAATCTGTCCTTTGGTCTGGTGAGTCCAAATTTGAGATTTTTGGTTCCATCCTCTGTGTCTTTGTGAGATGCAGAGCAGGTGAACGGATGATCTCCGCATGTGTGGTTCCCACCGTGAAGCATGGAGGAGGAGGTGTGATGGTGTGGGGGGTGCTTTGCTGGTGACACTGTCTGTGATTTATTTAGAATTCAAGGCACACTTAAGCAGCATGTCTACCACAGCATTCTGCAGTGATACGCCATCCCATCTGGTTTGCGCTTAGTGGGACTATCATTTGTTTTTCAACAGGACAATGTGTCACGCCTGTTCCCACTCTTCCTTCATGGGCTCGAGGGTGAAAGGCTGCCCAGCACTACGCACTCCTGCCACCATCATTACGCACATCTGTTTCCCTCGTCACGCTCATCAGAAAATGATTGCACTCCCCTGGACTCAATCACCTGTCTCATTACCTCCCCTATATCTGTCTGTTCCCCAGCTCTGTTCCCTGCTTCAGCATTACATTTTTTTTTTTTTTTTTTTGTTACCCAGTTCTTACGCTTTTCCTTTCCTGATCCATTTCTGTGCAATATTAAATGTTCACTCTCCGTACCTGCTTCTCTACTCCAGCGTTGGTTCTTACACAATGACCCAAAATATGCCTCCTACATTATACAATACAATGTAGAAAATAGTACAAATAAAGAAAAACCCTTGAATGAGTAGGTGTGTCCAAGCTTTTGACTGGTACTGTACTTTCATAATATTTCCCCTTATCGTTCTCCTTTCTCTCTCGATTGTTGCTTCGTCCCTTCTTTGCTTTCAACAGTTAAATGAAATAAGTTGTGTTTTCCTCATTGTTCTCTTCATTGTTCTAATGACATGCTTGAATAAAACTAGAATAAAATGCAGAAGGCTTTCACTTCTCTTCAGTTAGAGTGAATGGCTATGGGTCTGAATAAATAACTGCGATAGCCTACCGCCATTGTGTTTTTTCTCTTCTTTCACACTCCCAGTGAGTCTGATGTATTTAACATGGAGCAATCAAGAGCTTGCATCCCTCTACAAATATTCTATTAGTATAACAAATGCTAAAGAAAAATGCCCAGCAAGCTATTCTAGTCTAGGTTTTTTCTTTTTGTTGGGGGGGGACACCAAGAGCTAAGGAGCGTTTTTTAGGAAGCGAGTCCACGGGAGCGCAGGTGCAAATTGTGCAAAAGACAGAGGCTATAAGTTAGAAGCTTATGTATAACCCCATATCCGCAGGAAGTAGCTGCAGCACCCCCCTAAAAAAGGTAAGTAAAAAAATCTATATTAATAAAAGTAGTGCACTAGGCCTTTAATACTCCTGTATTAGGAGACCTATACAGCTATCTGCAGCGCGGGAGAAATGTCCTGGGAAAAGGGTGTGGGTTTGGGAAATCTCTATAACCCGGTTTCCACTACTCAACCCTAACACGCACACACCCACATACATTCATGCTACACACATATCACAACTGCTGCTAACAGACTCTTTTATTATCATTGCTAAATACTGCACAATTTAAACACTTGCCCCCCAACGTCCCCATCTCCAAAACAAATGTACATATTGGGCTATAAATTGTCTTCCTGTATTACATTTATGATAAAATGTTCATTCTATTCTACTGCCATTGACTTTGTTCGTATTCCTTTCTTTTATTATTTGTTATTGTGGTAGCATTGTCAAGAAGGAACCTGCATGTAAGCATTTCGCTGGACGGTGTGCATCCCATATACAGGACTACTAAAAAAACGTGAAGCTTGAAACACACACGCCCCTTGCCATACCAGTGCTCTCCTCACACACAGAGCGATGGGAAGTAATGCAGCAACCAGGTCAGTTCCTCAAATGCCCACAGAACAGAAATAATTGAATATGTAACTTAATGAATGAAGAAAATTAGAGTTCGTATGAGACAGGGAGGGAGACAGAGATCAGAGGGAGATAGAGGGAGAGATCAGAGAGAGACAGAGGGAGAGATAGAGAGATCAGAGAGAGACATAGGGAGAGAGATACAGAGGGAGAGATAGAGATCAGAGACAGATAGATGAAATATAACTGTACCACAAGAGGGCAGTATATACTAGGCAGAAATAAAGATCATATAATATAGCCCTTCTTTTTTCCCTTCTCCACTCATTCACTCATTCAACTGCACAAATTAATACTAAAAGGCCTCCCGAGAGGAGCAGCAGTGCTTGAGGCATCACTACAGATCCGGGTTCGATCCCGGGCTGTGTCGCACACACAATTGGTCCAGCTTTGTCCGGGTTAGGGGAGGGTTTGGCCGGTCGGCTGGGATGTCCTTGTCCCGTCTCGCTCTAGTGACTCCTGTGGCGGGCGTTTCCTAAGGTGTTTCCTCCGACGCCTTGGTGCGGCTGGCTTCCGGGTTAAGCAAGTAGCGTGTCAAGAAGCAGTGTTTCGGAGGACGCGTGGCTCTCGACCTTTGCCTCTCCAGCGATGGGACAAGACTGTAACTACCAAATGTATATCACCAAAAAGGGGTAAAAAACAAAATACAAAAAAAAAGTCACAGTAAAAGGTATGAAACGGACATCTACAGGAAAAGGCTGAGTGAGGAACCTGTGAAAATATCATTGCATTGGAAAGAAAAAAAACAAGAAAAAGGTTCCGTCTTTGTCAGAGCTTGGGCAACTCTGATGTGGGTGGGGGCCACCAGAAACATGAATTCATCCTGAGGGGTTGTGGCGGCTCACGGTTCTACATGCAGTCAGAGCCAGCCCTAGCCTTTTGGGGCCCCTAAGTTCAGTTGTGTTGCTCCCCCCATTTTACAATTGTACAACTAATTTCCTGCAACTCTATACATTTTGCCATTGGGTGGAGAAAAATGGTTGCAGTTTTTAATATGATATCTGAGTGAGAGTGACTAACAAAATCAATAGGGATGGTGACTAATTGAGTGAATCCCAGTGACTGGCATCACAAGTGAAAAACTGCCGATGCACAACCACATTCCAAAATGGCACCTTGTGTATTCTACTATTCTAACTCTAAACAGTACGTTTTGGAAATGGATCTGCGGGCCTAGCAAAGGGGTGACCTGCCAGTTGCACATCCCTGGCTTATTTGGTATATTTTTATGTGTTACTGCCATTCATCTTCAGGTGTGTATATCCCCCTCTACTGAAGGGGAACACAGTTCAAATGTCTACAGGCTCCAAGGCCTATCGGGAAAGGAAAGGGGGATACCCAGTCAGTTGTACAACTGAATGCATTCAACTGATACGTGTCTTCCACATTTAACCCAACCCCTCTGAATCAGAGAGGTGCAGAGGGCTGCCTTAATCGACATCCACGTCTTCGGAGTGACTGCAATGGCAGCACACACTCATTTGACCAAACCATGCATGTTGTTTGTTTCTTTGGTTTGAATTGAACAATTTAGCTTTGTTCTATTTTTCGTAACATATTTGTAACAAGAAGAACGACAAATACATGGATTCTTATATTTCGACTTGAATCAAACTCTGGACATTGGATTCGTTTGCATCAAGACTAACAGTTCACCTCTCTCCATTATGGCGGAAGGATTAGGATGGAAATTGTATTGGGACAATTATATTGGACAATTTAGCCACCACAACCCCATGCATATGTCATACCAGGAGCACCATCTTGTGGTTGGATTTGAAAATGTACCGGAAAGTCACTCACATGCAAATTCTCTCTGACTTTGTCTTCTCAAAAGACAATGTCAACAATGTACTATACAGTGGGGCAAAAAAGTATTTAGTCAGCCACCAATTGTGCAAGTTTTCCCACTTAAAAAGATGAGAGAGGCCTGTAATTTTCATCATAGGTACACTTCAACTATGACAGACAAAATGAGAAAAAAAATCCAGAAAATCACATTGTAGGATTTTTAATGAATTTATTTGCAAATTATGGTGGAAAATAAGTATTTGGTCAATAACTAAAGTTTATCTCAATACTTTGTTATATATCCTTTGTTGGCAATGACAGAGGTCAAACGTTTTCTGTAAGTCTTCACAAGGTTTTCACACACTGTTGCTGGTATTTTGGCCCATTCCTCCATGCAGATCTCCTCTAGAGCAGTGATGTTTTGGGGCTGTTGCTGGGCAACACGGACTTTCAACTCCCTCCAAAGATTTTCTATGGGGTTGAGATCTGGAGACTGGCTAGGCCACTCCAGGACCTTGAAATGCTTCATACGAAGCCACTCCTTCGTTGCTCAGACGGTGTGTTTGGGATCATTGTCATGCTGAAAGACCCAGCCACGTTTCATCTTCAATGCCCTTGCTGATGGAAGGAGGTTTTCACTCAAAATTCCACGATACATGTCCCCATTCATTCTTTCCTTTACACGGATCAGTCGTCCTGGTCCCTTTGCAGAAAAACAGCCCCAAAGCATGATGTTTCCACCCCCATGCTTCACAGTAGGTATGGTGTTCTTTGGATGCAACTCAGCATTCTTTGTCCTCCAAACACAACGAGTTGAGTTTTTACCAAAAAGTTATATTTTGATTTGATCTGACCATATGACATTCTCCCAATCTTCTTCTGGATCATCCAAAGGCTCTCTAGCAAACTTCAGACTGGCCTGGACATGTACTGGCTTAAGCAGGTGGACACGTCTGGCACTGCAGGATTTGAGTCCCTGGTGGCGTAGTGTGTTACTGATGGTAGGCTTTGTTACTTTGGTCCCAGCTCTCTGCAGGTCATTCACTAGGTCCCCCCGTGTGGTTCTGGGATTTTTGCTCACCGTTCTTGTGATCATTTTGACCCCACGGGGTGAGATCTTGCGTGGAGCCCCAGATCGAGGGAGATTATCAGTGGTATTTTATGTCTTCCATTTCCTAATAATTGCTCCCACAGTTGATTTCTTCAAACCAAGCTGCTTACCTATTGCAGATTCAGTCTTCCCAAATCAAATCAAATCAAATGTATTTATATAGCCCTTCGTACATCAGCTGATATCTCAAAGTGCTGTAGAGAAACCCAGCCTAAAACCCCAAACAGCAAGCAATGCAGGTGTAGAAGCACGGTGGCTAGGAAAAACTCCCTAGAAAGGCCAAAACCTAGGAAGAAACCTAGAGAGGAACCAGGCTATGTGGGGTGGCCAGTCCTCTTCTGGCTGTGCTGGGTGGAGATTATAACAGAACATGGCCAAGATGTTCAAATGTTCATAAATGACCAGCATGGTCAAATAATAATAAGGCAGAACAGTTGAAACTGGAGCAGCAGCACGGCCAGGTGGACTGGGGACAGCAAGGAGTCATCATGTCAGGTAGTCCTGAGGCATGGTCCTAGGGCTCAGGTCCTCCGAGAGAGAGAAAGAAAGAGAGAAAGAGAGAATTAGAGAGAGCACACTTAAATTCACACAGGACACCGAATAGGACAGGAGAAGTACTCCAGATATAACAAACTGACCCTAGCCCCCCGACACATAAACTACTGCAGCATAAATACTGGAGGCTGAGACAGGAGGGGTCAGGAGACACTGTCGCCCCATCCGAGGACACCCCCGGACAGGGCCAAACAGGAAGAATATAACCCCACCCACTTTGCCAAAGCACAGCCCCCACACCACTAGAGGGATATCTTCAACCACCAACTTTCCATCCTCAGACAAGGCTGAGTATAGCCTACAAAGATCTCCGCCACGGCACAACCCAAGGGGGGTGCGCCAACCCAGCCTGGTGCAGGTCTACAATTTTGTTTCTGGTGTCCTTTGACAGCTCCTTGGTCTTGGCCATAGTGGAGTTTGGAGTGTGACTGTTTGAGGTTGTGGACAGTTGTATTTTATACTGAAAACAAGTTCAAACAGGTGCCATTAATACATGTAACGAGTGGAGGACAGAGGAGCCTCTTAAAGAAGAAGTTACAGGTCTGTGAGAGCCAGAAATCTTGCTTGTTTGTAGGTGACCAAATGCTTATTTTCCACCATAATTTGCAAATAAATTCATTAAAAAATGTACCTATGATGAAAATTACAGGCCTCTCTCATTTTTTAATTGGGAGAACTTGCACAATTGGTGGCTGACTAAATACTTTGTTGCCCCACTGTATGTGAAATAATCCATTAACCCTCTGTAACAGGGGTGTCAAACTCATTCAATGGCCTAGTGTCTGTGGGTTTTTGATGTTTCCTGTCAATTAATACCTAGACAACCAGGTGAGGGGAGTTCTTTACTAATTACTGACCTTAGTTCATCAATCAAGTACAAGGGAGGAGCGAAAACCCGCAGACACTTGGCCCTCCGTGGAATGAGTTCGACATGTGCTCTTTAACATCATACAATGTAATTGTATTTCTGACCTCCCCACATCCACCTCCCATCCCCCATCAGCACCCTGTGCCTGTGGCCCTGGCACGTGTCCTCCCCCATCACCGTCACCGCCGACCACTCCCCAGCCCCATGACTGTAATCCTATAGTAAGCCAGTATTACCAGGTCAGAGGTCATATGTCACAGAGTTCATTGTGCGAAAAGAGAGAACATGAGGTTTGCTGCCAGTGCTATGTCCTCAATAGATTCAGAGGAATTGAGTCTATCACGATTCATAAAGTACAGCCCTTCTTCATTTCAAAATGAGTCTGTTGTTGTTTTACTATCATTTCATATCGTACTAACTACATTCAATACTTGTACTACATTCAAGACTCTGCATTCAAGCCCTGGCTATTTTGTCTAATGATTTATGGTTTATTATGGTTTCTCAGCTCTATGTGAACCCTCCAGCCTGTATGTCTACCTTATATTTGACCTCACAATAATGTACCGTAAGCTGCAGAGAGACCTTGCAATAACTCCCACCCTCTCCCAGCTTGCCCTTTCCATGCCTGAAAGAAGTATGTATTCATCAGTGTCTGAATCGCATTGTCGCGTTGGAGGCCTAGGAGGAAAAACATGTCTGTTCCCACAAACACGTTTGACACCCCGGACTACAGTGGTGTTGCTGCTAGTGAGTCTCTAAGCAACATTCAGTGTAGGATCTATTACGTAATAGTCCTCTCTCCTGTCACTGAGGTGTGAGATGGTCTGCATAGACAACTAGTCTGGCCAGAGCGGAGCGCTGCACAGATAACCAGTGTTCCCATCGAGCTGTGTACTGGAGATGACCGAGACAATGTGCTCTGAACCAGACAATAGAAAGTTACAATTGTTATAAGCTCTTTCTCAGACTGTCAGGACGTCTCATTGATTTAGATTACTACACAGCTACAGTGCTTTGATAACTAGCCCAGTTTCATAACCGGAACCCCTGTGCGGTTGACTGTGACATGTGACACCTCTATTTTAAGGCGGCTTTGATGCAGTGCAGTGTAAAGGCAATCAAATCAGAATGAGTAAGGCATTCGGAAATATTGCTATAAATACAAAAGCATAAACTGTTTGTGATGCTCTGTCCAGTCCCAATCTCAGTCCCAACCCCATATGCAGCCCCAGCTCATCCCCTTACCAATCTCCTTATCGATCACAATCCCCATCCCCTGCCGAACCCCCATACCCCAGCCTAACCTAGCCCTAGTCCCATATGCTGCCCCAGCCGATCCTCTTAACAATCCGTATTTACTCCGGCCAAGCTCCTGCCCCCGGTCCTTGCCCCCGGTCCCAGACTGTTTGCTACAGAGGTTAAAACAGTACACGCTCCACAACCTCACACCCAGGTGTCTCATCCTCTCTTGCTCCAAGACCAACTTGGCTGGTGCAGACCATAACAAGTTATTCTCGATAGACAAACAGGCAGTGGTGGGTGCATCCTTATACACAGCTCTGCCCAGCTTTCTCCTCCCTCCTGTTGGTCTGTGTAGGAAATGGGTCTAGTCTCATCTGTATAGGATACCCAGAAGGTTGTTTTTACAGTACCTTCTTAGTCTGGTCCGATGAGGTGCGAAAGCCATTTCTCCAAAAGCCAAGGTGTCTTCGTTGGATCCAGAGTGTCGTCAGATCAAGGAGCTGTGGTTAAGACCTGATGTGAAGGGATGACCAGGTACCGTGTCGTCTGTCTTTTACCTTGTCGTTATGTCTATCTGTGGGTTTGGCTTGGCAGGCTAGGGATAAGGGATAGTGATTATCCAAATGGCAGTTCCGTGGCAGTTCTTCCATACAGTGCCAGCCATCTTTGTGGGCATCTTTGAGGCTGGCACTCAGCTGCCATAGCCAGCATTCTGACATGGCAACAACCTTTAGCCAAGGAGGTTCATTTAAGGACATGGGGAAAGGGATTGAAAATAGTTTGTGAGAAGATTGTTAAGATGATACACATCTCTCTGTGAAACAAATACATGTCTGTAGAAGTTCTAAATGACTGTAAGTTCTAAATGACTATAAGTTCTAAATGACTATAAGTTCTAAATGACTAAGTTCTAAATGACTAAGTTCTAAATGACTGTTAGTTCTAAATGACTGTAAGTTCTAAATGACTGTAAGTTCTAAATGACTGTAAGTTCTAAATGACTGTAAGTTCTAAATGACTGTAAGTTCTAAATGACTGTAAGTTCTAAATGACTGTAAGTTCTAAATGACTATAAGTTCTAAATGACTGTAAGTTCTAAATGACTGTAAGTTCTAAATGACTGTAAGTTCTAAATGACTGTAAGTTCTAAATGACTGTAAGTTCTAAATGACTGTAAGTTCTAAATGACTGTAAGTTCTAAATGACTGTTAGTTCTAAATGACTGTAAGTTCTAAATGACTGTAAGTTCTAAATGACTATAAGTTCTAAATGACTAAAACAAACAGCCATCTGTAAATCTGTACAGTATATATGTTCTATACGCAGTACACTTCCTACTGACAGTTTGATGTCTGTTTCGTTGCTGAATGTTTCTCCTCCACAGGAGAAAGGATGGGTTGGTACATCCAGAAGAGCAGGGGCTTTGTACTGCTGCTGTCCGCCCTCATCTCTCTCCTGGGTGTCATCAGCTCCACTACCCTCCTACCTCCAACAACCTCCAGCCCTTCTCTTACACTTACTGCCACCTCTCCTCTCACCCACACTTCCACATCCCCCCAGCCCCAACGTCAAACCTCCTTCACCACCTTAACCCTTCCTCTCTCTCAGTCCTCGCCCGCTCCTCTCCCCTACGACACCACCCCACTCCTCTCCAAAACCACTGTTCCTCCTCTTCCCAAAAGCTCCCATGCTACTCTACCTCATACCACCCGTCCCAAACCCAAAACTCTCCGCCCTCGACTCCCCCATACTACACGCCTCCTCCAAAAACCCTCCCGCCCTCGTCTCCCCAAAACTTCCCTTCCTACTCCTCTCTATATGACCAGTCCCCTCCCCAGAACTTCCCGCCTGCGTCTCCCCAAAATCTCCCCCACTCATCTGCTCAAAACCCCCCGTCCACTTCTCTCCAAAGCAATCATAATTCCTGTCTCTCAGTCCTCGCCTGCTCCTCTCTCTTACACCACCTCCACCACCATACTTCCCCTCTCCACAAAAACTGTCCCTCCTTTCCCCAAAACTTCCCCTCCTCCCGTCCTCAATACCTTGCCTCCCCTAAACCAAACCTACCGCCGTCGTCCCCCAAAGCCTACCGCCCTCATCCCCCGAAACCTACCGCCCTCGTCTCCCCAAAACATCCCCTTCTCTTCTCCCCGACACAGCCAGTCCCCTCCCAAAAACCTCCCTGACTCATCTCCCCAAAACCTCTCGTCCTTGTCTCCACAAAACCTCTCACCCTTGTCTCCCCAAAACTACCTTCCCTCTCCTTCCCAAAACCTCCCCTGCTCCTACTCCCTATATGACCATTCCGATACCCAAAACCTCTCCCAAAACCCCCAAAAAAACCTTTCCTCATCTCCCCATAATTTCGCCCACTCGTCTTCCCAAAATATCCCACCTTCGTCTCCCCAAAATCACTGTGCCTCCTTTACCCAAAACCACTACCCCTTCTCTCTTTCAGTTCTCCCCTTCTCCTGTCCCCTACACTTCCTTCACAAACACTGTCTCTCCTCTTCCCGATACCTCCCATCACCTAACCAAAACACATCGCCTTTGTCTCCCCAAAATCTTCTCCTCTCATCGCCCGAAAACCTCTCGGCCTCGTCTCCCCAAAACTACAACTCCTCATCTCCCAAAAACCGCCCGCCCCCGTCCTCCCAAAACGAACATCCATCCTCTCCCCCAAATCACCACCTCTCCTCTCTCTCAGTCCTCCCCTGGTCCTCCCCTCTATACTTCCTCCACCACCATCCCTCCCCTGTTCACAACCACCATCACACTCCCCCCAAAACCTCCCCTCCTCCACCTCCTCATACCACCCCTCCCCTTCCCAAAACATCCCGCCCTCGTCTCCCCAAAACGACCAACCCTCCCTTACTCAAAACCCCCTTCTCTTCCTCCTCCTCTCCCCCATACCACCAGTCCCTTCCCCAAAACTTCCCATCCATGTCCCAAAACTATCACTCCTCATTTCTTTCAGGTCTTCACCCCTCCTCTCTCCAGAACTACTGTTCCTTCTCTTCCCAAAACAACAATGGCTCCTCTTCCCTCTACCACGCGTCCCTTACCCAAAAACTCCACTCCTAATCCGCCCAAAACCTCCCCCATCCTCTCCCCCACACTGCCCCCTCTATTTGACCGTGAGCCCTTCATAGTGACCTGGAACATCCCAAAGCTGGTCTGTAACAGGTACAACATCTCCCTGGACACCTCCCCCTACAGAGGCGTGGCCACACCTGCCAAGGTAAGAAACAATACGCACATTCCTCTTGGATAGCTGGTAACGTGTTTGAAATTGAAGGATGTCCATAACAATGTTTGACACATCAAACCTGAAACAATCATATACTTCAATGTCCTAACAGGGATTTATTGCGAGAAGTACAAGACATAACTTTTTCCTAACAAAAACGTTACTGTGCTTCCTTCCTCCCTTTTTCTAGGTGCCAGGTCAGTTCCTGTCTCTGTTCTATACTGACCGACTGGGGCTCTACCCCCACGTGGACCTGCCTTCCAGGCAGCAGTTCTACGGAGGCATCCCCCAGAGAGGAAACCTTAGGGCCAGTCTGGCCAAGGCCCGGGCTGACATCAACTACTACATCCCCTCCAAGTACTGACCTAGAATCAGCTCCAAAACCCTAACCTTAATTATTAACCGTGTAGAGGTTGCCCTTAGGCACAGATCGATGTTTAGCTCACCATGTTCAAACACTAACCTTAACCATTAAGGGAGAGTTGGGGATACAAAACTGATCTTAGATCAGTTCATAATAAGTCTATAACTTTACTGCTCCACCACCTCCCTCCAGGACGGCCCGTGGCCTGGCTGTGATCGACTGGGAGGACTGGCGCCCCCTGTGGGCCAGGAACTGGGGCTCCAAGTGGATCTACAGGACCCTATCAGTGACCCATGCCCGCCAGAGGGACCGCTCCCTCACAGCCTGGCGGGCCACGGCTACAGCCAAGAAGCAGTTCCAGGCAGCAGCCCGCAGCTACATGGCAGAGACTCTGTCCTTGGGTAGCCGCCTCAGGCCCAACTACCAGTGGGGATTCTACCTGTTCCCCAACTGTTATAACCATGGATGGATGGAGCCAGGATACACAGGGAGATGTACCAAGGAGGTGATGGGGCAGAACGATGAGCTGCTCTGGCTGTGGGAGGCAAGTTCTGCACTCTACCCCTCTATATACCTGCAGGTAAGAATGTTTTTTGTTTGTTGGAGGTGGGGCAGGATATGACTAATTCATAATCTAACATCTGCCCCCAGATGTGTTTTGGTTTTGCCATCTCCTATGTAGTCTGTCATGTTATGCTAAAGTGCTTCCTAGTTTGTAGTGCTTCTTAGTTTGTAGGTAAGGTAAGGGAGACTAACTCGTATGGGGTTGTTGTGCCTCCTTTAGGCGTCTCTAGGGGACAGGCATAGCGCCGCCCTCTTGGTGAGAAACCGAGTCCAAGAGGCGCTGAGGGTGTCTGCCCTGCCCGCCCGGCCCACCACCGCACCCGTCTACGTGTACACTTGACCCGTCTTCATCGACCAGAACAGACGCTTCCTCAGCCAGGTGAGAAATGACACATGAAACAGGGTGATGGTGGGGTTCTGAGGTCAGAGGAATGTTGTCATGAGGTGCAGTTACCTCTGTCATACCCCCTACCACCGTAATAATAACCCTTCTCTGCTTTAACTGTGTAATGTTCTCCAGGGGGACCTGGTCAGCACCATTGGGGAGAGTGCTGCCGTGGGGGCCTCAGGAGCCGTGCTGTGGGGGGCCAGTGCCGACTACGATGACAAGGTTAGGTGATACTCTAGCCCTGGTTGTGACATTTGTCCACATCTTGTCAACATTCTGATTGTGCCCACATTTTCATGCAGGTGTACGTAGACAATCAAAATGCATTGTGATCAGATCTTGCTCAGCACCTCCGGAGGTGGTCAGGCACACATTGTGTCTGGATATCTTACAAGTGTACATGGATCTGGACAGTGAAACCATTTAAATCATCCTTATCCTGCCTTCTAAAATATTTGACAGGTGGCACCATTAACTTATGGAATTAATATGCATCTTAAAACAAATAAATACGCATACAGGGAGGGACAAGGAAATCTGGTCACAATGTGGACACAATGGACGGATTTGAGTCACACGTTAATACCAAAGCCTCACATAGTTCTGAAAATGTGGGCAAAATCAGAATGTAGACAATATCAGGACAAAGGACGCATGCTAGAGCCAGGTATAAACAGGGCTTCTGACACACATACACACTCAAGGTGATACTCCCTACTCACACTGAAAGCCAATGCCACTGACATTTATAGGGTGCCATTTGAGACACAGAACATTGTTTTAAGCAACAAAACTATACGAAAACAGGAAAAAGTATTCTCACCATGAATAGAATATCACGTTAAACTCCAGCACACATGAATCCACTTGACTTCCTTTGGTGTATTGTTCCTTCCTTCCCACGGGCGTCCTGTGAGCCTCACTAGGTGTACCTCACCACTACGCGTGGACATGAAGAGTTTTCATTTCCTCCGACTTCCTCCCCACAGGCGTCCTGTCAGGCTCTTTCCTCGTACCTCACCACTACGCTCAACCCCTACGTCGCCAACGTGACAGCCGCCGCCCAGCTCTGCGGCGACTTCCTGTGCCAGGGGAACGGGCGCTGCGTCCGGAAGCACTACGAGTCGGACCACTACCTCCACCTGTCCTCAGGGAACTTCCGTATCCTCCGGGCCAGGGGTACGTACATGGTCCTGGGGACGCCCAGTCTGGCTGACCTGACTCTCTTCTCCAGGAGGTTCACCTGTCAATGCTATGCAGGACGGACATGTTCCCCCAAGCTGCCCATACACCTGTCTAAAGCACTGGTGTTTAGACTGAAGCATCAGGGTCTGTCCGACAAGACTAAGACACTGAATAAAGTGATCGCTGATATGGAACAGTCAACCATTAAAGAGAACTTGAAAAAACACTGAAACACCGATGGATGGATCATAAGTGTTGACCTGTGTAACTGGACTGTGTCCTTTGTAACATACACAAGGTGGCCCAAGTCTCTTGTTTGACCTTCATAATAATACTGTAATAATTATCAGAGGTAAGTGATGTGCGGCAGGGTAGCCTAGTGGTCAGAGCGTTGGACTAGTAACCGAAAGGTTGCAAGTTCAAATCCCTGAGCTGACAAAAGTACAAATCTGTCGTTCTGCCCCTGAACAAGGCAGTTAACCCACTGAAAATAAGAATTTGTTCCTAACTGACTTGCCTAGTTAAATAAAGCTAATAATGTCTCATGCAGATGTTGGCTTCGGGTGATATGTTGATTGAAAGATTGCGGATAAGGACAAACTACAGAGTATGCCATGCAGTACTGTAAAACCTGGGTGTGTCAGGTTGCTGTTTTCTCTGTGACTTAATAAGGTTCACGCTGCAGTAATGATGAAGCTCCACACTGATTTACCGGTCTACTGATGTCATTCAGCAGGAAATAGATATGTTGCGACTGGAACAAAGAAGAGTTTCTTGCAAGTAGAGATGGTTAATCTGTGACAACATTTCTTCAGTAGTTATTTGTATATCATTTGAGTGCATATGTAAATAAAAAAAACGCGACTCTCTGTCTCAGTGAGTATTTACAGTGTCATTGGTTGACCATTGCACTACTGACCCTCACGGTGTTGATGTTGTGAAGACAGGCACCTATTACAGCTGTTATTGTAAATATTTTATTCAGTGACATTGACAAGAGGTACTAATAGTTTCTTCTCCACTCATTGCGAAAGACTGTAATGAAAGTTGAATGCCAATAGTGTAATATGAGATTTTCCTTGCCCTGCCCTGATAATAATAAACCTTGAGTGTGTGTGTGGATGACTCCTGCCTTGCTTTGGAGTTTCTTGAAACTCGAGGGGGGTAGACCACGGTAGAGCCCAAAGCCTTATTAAGCATTCAAGTAGATTACTGTAGATATTTGGAATTTAAGCGTTAGCCTGCTTTACTCTGTAAAGAATGACCTTGAATTTTAGCCAGACTTCTGGAGTTAGGCCTATTAAGAGTTTGAGCGTGTGCGAGTGTTATAACTGGAAATGGAGAAGTGATACCTCAGAGAACCAGTGAAGCAGTAAGCAGCAACACTAAATACTGTGTTAGTATCATTGTTTTACTGTTGTAACAAATAGAGGAAGTCTGCAGGGAGATAATGAGTCCAGAAGGAGAAGTGAATGATGGGAGTCATCCGGCCAATTAGATAAGCCAATGCTGTCCCTAGATGTTTATGACCAATCATATAGGCTGATGGTGCTGTGTCACTGGGTATCAGATATATGAGAACATAAATAACAGGTCCCTACATGTACAATACAGCTCTTCTTACCTTACCCCTCCAACCTCGCTGAATGGCCTCCTTGACAACTTTCCATGGGTAGCCTAGTCTAAACACACACACACACACACACACACGCACGCACGCACACACACGTACACACGTACACACACACACACACACACACACAACAAACAGTGCAGAGGTGGAAAACCAGATTCATCATCTCTGCCTCTCATGCAGACTCAATCTGACACCAGGCACAGATAAGAGTCATTTAGTATCTCTTGATCCACTCACAGAGCAGTGTTGACGTTATATATTTGAGGTGCGGTTTCCTGTAAAGGTCAGGCATTTAGTTTTTTTATGACATTGCGCAGATTTCCAAGGAAGCTGATCTGAGAGAAACACAGACAACCTGTAAATACAAACAATTTAGTGAGAGCACAACGTCAATCAAGACAACATGAACATGAACTGGGCCAACCTTGTCGGTTCAACATGGAATTATTTAAGATTGAAGTAATGTACAGTATACAGGCTACACTATTTCCATCCAGTGATTGATTCAATTCAATTCCACCATGGGCATACTATAGCAAGAATACTTTCGGGCTCTCTTCATTTATAACCTAAAATAAACATGGTTTTACTTCCTCATTGTGAGCCATGTAGTACATGATTGTAGTGTATTATTAAATACAGTTGATCAACGATTTCCAAACCTCACATTTGAAAAGAAACCTTATCATATAGTTAAGATAACAACTTAGGACCAGGGACAGGAGATCCTCCCCGACCACATAACCAGGAAAAGAAACTCCTGGTCCTATTCACCATGTGTATCCTTCTTTTGCATCGCTCACAACAAAAGCCCACCATTTTGAAACGACAAAACCAAAAGGAAAATAATTGTGTCATTTAAGTCTGTCCAGTGTGAGTCTCCAGGACGACTGGAAGGTAATTGTTTGTTCGCGCAGGACAGGGAAACTCCCACGGCACGAACCATTTAGTCCATATTCATAACAATCGGACAAAAATCAACATGTGTAAAAGTTGTAATATTTGACTGACATTATGTTATAAGATATTTCCCCCTGCACTAGTATTACTCATCAATATTACCAGCTTTCAGTTACCTCCAACCTTCGTTTCACGGGATCCCCAGGACTGATGAAGGCAGGCGGTAAAATGCATCCGAAACACGCTAGAGAATCATAACAATCGGTAAAAAGAGCAAAAACGATAAGTTTCAAAACGTACTTTCCAAAGAGTATAAGGTTGGAACAGGTTGCTAATGAAGTCACAGTGCCAGGTATCCACACATACTGTATGTGTTTGGCCCCTCAGAGAGAACATGAGACTTGACCGTTTGGGACAATGGCAAACGAGGAAATAAAACAGGCAGAAAGATATATGCCAAAGAGCTCTATGCATGGTGGTTGATCCCAGACCTGGATTCAAATACTATTCTGAAATCATTTCAAATACTTTATCTAGGCTTGATTGAGCTTTCCTGGCGTGGAACCAATAGAATCGCCGCAAGAATTCAAACCCCAAAACCCGTCCATCTCGCACTCCAGGCAGGTTAAAACAAACAGTGAAAGTGCCTGAAAGATTTCAAGTAGTATTTGAACCCAGGTCTGCTGACTCCCGATATTGGCCACTCCAGATCAACCTATAGAGTGTAAAACATAAAAAGCTGACTCGTGCTCCGCTGCTTTATTAATGTTAGGTAAACAAGCCTGGGGCTGGGATGCCCCTTTGTAAAGAAGGGAGAAATATAAATCTGATCATCAGGGTCTGTCTGATTGGCACACATTGCCTGTTCACATGACCCAGGTTAAGCCTATAGTTGTAGACCCTAAAGCACTATCAATTCCCCATTGAGCTTCATTTTGAGTTCGGCCAGGACTAGGGGGAAACTGGCCCACAGTGTAGTTCAGTTTGTCTTTAGTCCAGCTGTCTGTAGGTTTGCTCGGAAAGGCACTCCAACACAGTAAGGTTAAGGTTTGGTTCAGAAAAAGATTCACAGTGAAATGAATTCGGTCCACCACCTGTTCTATTCGGTTCGATTACATCTCACGCTACATACATTTTGAACTTTTTTAGAAGCTATTTTATTTCCAAATGTCATGCATTGTTTTAAGGTAATACGATTTAAGCAATTAAGTGATCATGAATGCAGCCATGCAGAAAATGAGTTCAAAGCATATGCTCTGGGATTGAAGAGACCAACCTAGTCAGATGGTGCCACCATGCATATGGCTGACTTTGTCAATATAGTTTAGGAAATAATTCACAGCTCTAAAATGAGCAAGCAAGTGAAGTGTAAAATGTTAAATATTATTGTTTCATCTACATCAAAGTTCTAAATGTCAGTTGTCATCACAGCAGAAGGCATGTCTGTGTGTCATCACATGCCAGGCAAGGCATGTCTGTGTGTCATCACATGCCAGGCAAGGCATGTCTGTGTGTCATCACATGCCAGGCAAGGCATGTCTGTGTGTCATCACATGCCAGGCAAGGCATGTCTGTGCTTTTAGGCTACCTGTCACAAATTGATAGGCTATTTGTTAGAATCACTGATAAAAGATGCTGTCTAAACAGCCACATCAATTCCACATTTCCACAAGGGAAATACACATTATTTAAGTCCGGGTACAACATTGATGGTCTTAAATGTCCTCTTCTTTCTTTGTATTGGTATCAACAGTCCCTAAATCAAATGTGACCTAGGCCTATAATACCGTTTTTTCCCCTGGACACATGGCAGACGTTGATGCCAGCGCCCTGCCCTGGGTGCCTTCACTCCTCGTCTTTGGCACACACCACCACGCGCAGCAGAACGTTGGACAGAATATCCTGGTAGAGACTGATGCAGACCCATCCGGGCAGGTAGAGGAGCGTGATCAGGCCCATGAAGTTGAATGGATAGTGGGAATAGTCCCATGAGCATGCGTCGTACTGCCGCAGCGCCAGCCCCCAACAGAACTCCCAGGTGTAGATGAAGCAGATATAGATGGGGAGCCGCCTCCAGGTGCTCCAGCCCCGTCTAAAGTGCAAATGCAGGTAGAGTTTCTCTACCACGAAGCTGCAGCTTCCATACATCAGGAAGGACCACAGGGACGTGTGGCCGCTCATGGTTCGGTCCGATTTCTCCACAAGGTTGAATATCGAGGTAAAAAAGATCTCGTCCAAAAAACCGTGCATTCCAAAGAAGAGGAATCGCACAACATCGGGCAGACCATTATTAGGCAGCGGCTCCAGTGTGCGCTTTTCCGGTGTAGACATGGTCAGTTTCCCGGGGCAGTGGTAGCGCAGCCGCTCAAGCCCCTTGTGGAAAACTTGGGTGAAGTACAGTGCCAGTAGGTAGTGAACGACGAGATGAGTGGCAGAGACTATTCTAACGTGCTCGGTCAGCGTGTTTATATTCCCAATCAGGATCTGCAACCCAATGTACACAGAGGGATAGAAAACAAGGTGAAAAACTACTGTGCGTCCTTGAAAGCACTTCTTTTGCGAATATATTTTTTCCAGCAAGAAATGGGTCACCGAGTGCATGATGCAGAGGTACGGGGAGGAAAAGCCGAACAGTTTGGGGTCCCTGTCAGCCAAAAGCCCCTGTGCCGACGACAGGAGGATATCCAAAGTGATACCGTGCATCCCATAGAAATAAAGCCGCAACCATTGTGGTAGCTCTGTCATTGATTCGCCAGCATCCCCTAACTCGCTGGAAGGATCTCTCTGCCCGGGCTTCCTCGCTGCTCTCAGACTGCCACTTGCCTGTCCTGCCCGGCTCCGCGGGCTCCCTCTCCGACAGCTGGCCATGGCTGATCACTCTCTCTCCTCGGAGAGAATCAGAGAGCCGCTCTTGTTCTTTGTTCCTGGCACATTCTGTATTTTTAACCGAGCTGCCGCGGTGTCGTTAGCGGCTTTGCACCTGACAGCGCCTGTGCCACAGCAAAGATGTTCTATTATATTGATAAGATAGTCGAGTGACCGCTTTAACAATTGAAATACATGTCCTCAAAGATGGAAGGCAGGTGGGAGGAGGCGAAATCAGATGGGACCATTCTAGTCAACGAGAGGGCAGATAAGCTTGTGAACAACAGGCACAAAAGTCAAATACAGTAGGGCTACAGTATGAAGATAGGCAGAAACTGCTTCTCCAATAGAAATCCCAGATCCAGCTTGTAGGTAATGTCATATTCCTTGCTAGATCCAACTTTGAGGTTTCAAGCAAGGAATATGACACTTGAAAGATTAGTGGAATCTGTGTGGGTAGCTGAACAGGTAGGATGACTGACAATGAAGGTGAACAGGTGGTCACGTGTCAGGTGACAGAGGAATGTATGAGACTGAGGCAGGAATTCCTTTAACCATAAAGTGGTATATTTACTGGGTAGTCTGTGCTGCATCACAAAGGAAACAAATAACATGTATACAATCAAATTCATAATCAAAGATCAAATCATATCAGTCATTATTAACATAAATTAGGGAATTCAACAGTCCAGTTCATTAAGAAGTCAATAGTAATCATCCGCGAGTCATTTAGGCTCACAACTATTTATCATAAATCATGAAAGAATACAAACAGTGAATGGTTATACAATCTATAATCCCCATAATCAAAGTCAATCAGTTAGCAAACAATGACGTTTCTCATTTCACGCTTTCAATAGTCTTCATGTGTACATATAATTCATTTCAATACACATGAACCATATCGATTGCGTAATTGGCCTATGAGGATCTGTAGGGCCGTGATCATTGACAATTAACATTACACAATATGTTTGAAGCTGCGCTCCAAGCCGCGCTCCGCGGTAATAACTATTAACAGTAACTGAATGGCCCACTCTCCCGATCGCCACAGATAATTCAGAAAGGTAACATGAAAGGTAACAGAGTCGGTGGACTTACGTGGATTCATGGACGCACAGAACTTCTGGATGAGATGGAGTTAAGGAAGAGAAAGCAGCGAGATCAGGCGATGGCAATTTCCTCCTTTTATGGAGTTGAGATCTGTCGGACATTTCCACCTGACCTAATTAAAGCGCCCCTGGCCCAGCTGAGTAAATGGCAATGAATTAAAGGAGTATTCCACCAACTCCATGGGCCTTTTCTACAGCCACCCTGGAAATTTGTTAAATTCCACACTCCTCAAAAAGGCTCATTGCTGTCCTCTGTCATCTCGAATCAGTCGGGCAACTGGCCGGATATATGTCCGGTTCTTCACCTGGATCTCCACTGATCTAACACGACCATCGATCCCAGGCATGGTCTTAGTTATACGGCCCACTGGCCAGGAGGCTCGAGGCAGCTGAGGGTCCACCATCATTACTACTTGGCCAGTTTCCAGGCTGGCCATTTCTCTCCGCCATTTCCCTCTGTGCTGTAGACTTGGTAGGTAATCCCGAATGAATCGGGTCCAAAAATGGTCAGCTAAGATTTGGCTGTGTCGCCACCGGCGTCTGCCTACGAGGTTGGTATCAGCATACATGGCTTGAGGAAGTGACGCATCTCGTCGTCCCATCAAGAGCATATTCGGTGTAACCGGATCGGGGTCAGCGATGTCTGCAGAGAGATATCCCAAGGGTTTGGAGTTCAGAATCCCTTCCACCTCTATCAAGACGGTCCTCAAGACAGTTTCAGTGACAGTTTGGTCCCCTAGTCCGACTCGTAAGGCAGTCTTTACAGATTTGATCTCTCGCTCCCATGTTCTTCCAAAATGAGGAGCGCCTGGAGGGTTAAATTTGAATGAGATTTGTTGGTCCATCAGCTGATCCTGGAGGCTGGGTTCCATGGCTTGGAAGGCTTCCTCCAACCTGGCTTCTCCTGCCTTGAAGTTCGTACCTCTGTCAGCCAGAATCTCGTAGGGTTTCCCCCGTCGGGAGATAAACCGCCGTAGGGCCATGAGGAAGGCTTCAGTATCCAAACTTTCCAGTAGGTCCAGGTGGACACATCTGGTTGTCAAACACTTGAATAGAATGCCCCAGCGCTTTTCCACACGACGACCTAACTTGATCATCAAGGGGCCAAAGCAATCTACTCCTGTTGACCAGAAGGGTGGTTTAAGGAGGCGCAAGCGAGCAGGGGGTAAATCTGCCATTTTGGGCACCGTAGCTCCGGCCCGCCATCTCTGACATTCTACGCAGGCGTATTGGTGCTTACGAATGGCTCCTCGTCCTCCAATTATGCAGTACTTCCGCCTCATCTCCCCATAGACCCTCTCTGGCCCTGGGTGGAGAAGCCGCTCATCATAACTCTTGATGAGGAGCCTGGTAAGAGGGTGTCTGGAGTCAAGGATAATTGGGTGGATAGCATCTGGGTCCAAAACCTCTGCTTGGCGCAGCCTCCCTCCGACTCTGATCACTCCAAGGATTGGATCATATTCTGGGGCAAGAGAGAGAAGACGGCTGTCCTTAGCCACTTCCCTACCGGCTTTCAGAGCTTTTAACTCCTCAGGGAAGCTAACTGCTTGTGCTTGCTGGAGGAGTAGTGTCTCTGCCGCGAGGGAGGTAGAGATAGAAGCCACCCCATCTGAGGTCTGGTTTGTGGCTGTGATCAGATCCGGCAGTGTTTGGGATTGTGTTAGGTCAGGGAGAGCCGTTGTTGGTTCCGTAGAAATGCTGTAGCATTGGGTGGACTTCCTTAACTCATGAGCTTCAGTTGGTTGCGGGGTGGCCGCACGCCTTGGGGCTGTCGGCCACTCTTTCTCTGGTTGGGACAAGAATGGTGGTCCCAAGCTCCAGCGATGGGGTTTAGCCAATTCCTTAAGGGTTTTACCTCTAGTAATGTCATCAGCAGGATTGTTTATGCTTTCAACATACCTCCAGTCCTGGACTTCTGTTAGGTCTTGGATTTCCGCGATGCGAGTTCCGACAAACACCTTATACCTGCAGGACTCCGACTTGAGCCAGGTCAATACAGTGGTCGAATCACTCCAGTAGATGACCCGTTGGATTGGCAAGGTGGGCTCGGCTCGCAAGGTAGAGGCCAACTGGGATCCGGAAAGGGCAGCACTGAGTTCCAGCCTAGGCATTGACAACTGCTTCCTGGGTGCGACCCTGGACCTGGCCATGACAAAGGAGACATGGGTGTGGCCTGCCTTATCCTCCACTCTAAGATAGGAAACCGCCCCATAGGCTCGCTCCGAAGCGTCACAGAACACATGCAGTTCCAGGCATGATCCCAGTTGGTCAGCACAGGATGGTACATAACATCTTGGCATTTGGACATCAGAGAGCTCCGTTAACTCAGTTTCCCAACAGATCCATCGTTCCACTAGGTCAGCCGGGTGGATTGGTTCATCCCAGTCCCTCTTGGTCTGCCACAGGTCCTGGACTAAGACTTTGGCCCGTGTTGTGTATGGCAGGATATACCCAAGGGGATCGTATTGACTGGCCAGGGTCCGATAGATGGTGCGCAGAGTGGGGGTTTCTTTACTCGGGGATGAGCGGTGCTTATACCCCAGGGTATCCGGTATGCAGCTCCACCTCAGTCCTAGAGTGGGCTCTTCTGGGTTAGCACCAGACTGCGTTAGCCATAGTTCACTGCTACTGGACCTAGCTTGTGGCGGGAGGTGCTGGATAACCTCCGCTCTGTTACTAGCCCACTGTCGGACCTCAAATCCCCCTTTGGACAGGAGATTCCGTACTTTATCAAGGAGTGATTTTGCTTCAGCCGTGGATTGGATGCTCTGTAAGCAGTTATCCACATAGAAGGCATTTTCCACTGAATCCAATACTTCTGGGTCACTGTCTGGATGCTCCCGTGCGTGTCTCTGCAGAGCGTATATGGCACAGCAAGGACTGCAGGTGGTGCCAAATGGGAGTACCTGCCATTCATAGATTGTGGGCTCTGCATCTCATTCCATATCCCACCATATGAACCGGAGCAGTGTGGTGTCGGAAGGCAGTAAACTAATCTGATGAAACATGGCTTTGATGTCTCCACTGATGGCTGTAGAGTGCTGCCGGAACCGGAGAAGGACACCGAGCAAGGAAGGACCTAAGGTTGGTCCGGGGAGTAGACAGTCATTCAGGCTTTGACCAGCTGCTTGGAATGAACAGTTGAAGACAAGTCTATACTTCCCACCATGTTGCTGGATAACATGGTGAGGGAGATACCAGGATTCACGGAGTGCGTTTCCCTCTTCATGAGCTGTCACTTCAGTGACGTAGCCTGCCTTCACAAGGTTATGAATCTCTCGGTTATGAACTTCTGCAAGCTCAGGATTCTTCACCAGGCGTCGCTCCATTCCACGCAGTAGTGGGAGTACAGCCCGTGTCGTGGTTGCCAGAGGAGGATGGTTGGGCACCCGTAGCAGTGGGGTTGCATACCTGCGAACGCCATCCATTTCAGTGGTGGTGGTGCTCTTCTCCAGGAGGTCTAATGCATAGGAGTCATTTTTCGAGCGAGTGACCTCCTGTAGCTTCCGGTTGGAGAAGGTGTCCATCTTCCAGAGCATCTCAACATTCCGATGGAGGTCAGTGGCTGCATCTGGATCGCTTCTGGTGAAGAGGACTTGCTGTGACTGTACAGCTTGGGTGGAGAGAAGTAGATGGGATGGACCTTGCACAGCCCAACCCAAGGATGTATGGACAGCAATGGGTCCTCCTTCTGGTCCAGCTCATATAGGCTCAGTCGGGGTGACGAGATGTGGGTGGTCTGACCCAATCAGGATAAGTGGTGCTACTCTGGCCAGGTTAGGAAGAGGCAATCCTCGTAGATGAGGATATTGTTTCTGTAGAACACTTACCGGGCAGGAGTGCTCTGCGAGATTCAAGCCATCTGCCGTGAAGGCATTGGTGATGTTATAGGCCACGTCCCTGTTTCCTGAAGGTGAAATGCTAAAGGTTACAGCAGAGCCTTTCATTTGGATAACATCATGTCGCACCGTTCTGAGATTAAGGGTCATGGGGGTCCCTTCCAGGTTAAGCTGACGGGTGGCCGCTGTGAGAATGATTGTTCTTTCTGACCCATCATCTAGAACGGCGAATGTATCAATGCTTCTCCCTTCACTTTGCAGAGTGACCTTGACCACCTTCAACATGACCCTTGGAGACCGGTTCTGCTGGTCGAGATACAGCTCCTACCATGAGCATACTCTGCTCCTTCTTTGCTTGGGGAATTAGATCATGCAACACGATGGATTTCTTTACAGCGGTTGCAGGGTTTCCTCAATGTGCAGGTCTCCACCTTATGGCTACGGGCACACTTGTAGCATCGCTCGCCTGAAGTGATCCAGGCCTTCAATTGAGTTTGAGTGAGCTTTTTTACTCTGGGGCATGAGCCAAGGAAGTGCCCCTTACTATTGCAATATGGGCAGTAAGGCTGGAATTTGATGTTCTTGCTCTTGAGAGGGGTCTTCTTCCCGGGTTCCTCCCCGGCCTCACTATTTAAGTACATGGTAGTGGGATTTAGTCTTTTCTGTCCCTCCTGGCGTTCAAACTCCGTCCTTCCCCCGGCGGCTATGGCTGAGATTGTGGCCTGGTGAGCGATGCTCTTCGCCTTTGCCTTCACCTCCAACCATGCGGCCAGGTCTCTAAGAGCATAGGTGCTTCTCGAGCCCTCTTTCAGGATGCCCTTATTCAAACAATGTTCAATGAAACAGTCTCTGAGGTACACTGGAAGTTTGCTAAGAAGCCTGTCCACGTGGGAGCCACATTTCAGCTCGTTCCCGTCTTCTCCTTCAACGGATTGGAGCATCGAGGTCAGGGATTGGACAGCCAGGGAGAATTCTTGGAAGGCAGCTTGGTCTCCCATTTTAATTGGAGACGTGTTCAGGATGTTGTTTAGATAAGGGCATCCTGAAAGAGGGCATGTCTGTATTTGAATTGATATAATGTGGATTTGTAATTAAAAAAAGAAGAACAAGATATATTCCTTATTTCTTTGTGGAATCGCTCTGGCTGTTCTGTTTTTGTGTGTGTTTTGCATGTCACTGTTTAATAAAAAATAAAATAAATGAAATAATGGCCAGCTAAACTCATGCGCAAAAAACATGTAATCGGGTCAATTGGTCATTTCGCGTACGCGAAACTGCGCATGTGCAAATCAAAGCCGCTCCTTCGATGTAAAGTTTTTGATACAAATTAAAACGTGTCAGTTTGTCACTTTCACAAGGTTGGAGTAATGACATGTTCAACTACTTAAGATATTGGCTTGAATCTAGGTTGTGCCTTTAGATATATTTAGAAAATGAACAAATAAAGAGACATTTTCACTTCTCTCATTGACTTCTCAAACCCCAAACAACAACCTAACCATTATAAAACATATATTAGACCAAATAAGTCTCGTGTAGCAAATGACCAATTACATTTTCTGTTGACCAAATTTCACACTCTCTCGTTGACCACCATACAAACATTTCTCACTTATTTTCATGGTCACATTTTGGGCGGAGTAAACCCTCTCGCATCGCCTCTTCTCTCTCTTCAGCAAGAAGAGGAGAAAAATTGAGCGCCGGGGAGGGGGCGTGACAGGAGAGAAAAAACGCTACTAAACTGTACAGTAGTGAGTAGTGACCTAACATCCCGCTGGTTTAACGGTCATGTGGCCATCAGATGTCAAACAAACATCTGTCATCGATATATAATGGCCTGCTAGCCTATAGGCCATATTATGAATTGATAATTTGAATACTGTTTGGCTCCAGAGTGGCGCAGTGGTCTTTGGCACAGCATCTCAGTGTAAAAGTTGACACTACAGTCCCTGGTTTGAATCTAGGCTGTATCACATCCGGCTGTGATTGGGAGTCCCATAGGGCGGTGCACAATTGGCCCAGCATCGTCTGAGTTTGGCCGGGGTAGGCCGTCATTGTAAATAAGAATTTGTTATTTAACTGTATTGCCTAGTTGAATAAAGGTTAAATAAAAATAAAAAACATATAATTGAGCAATGTAATCTCAGTAGCCCTAGGTCTGTATGCCTGGCATAATGGCTTAATTAATATACACTACTGTAAATCTTTCTTTAGCCTAGTGTACCACTATAGAAATCCTGACCTAGAAATATGGGATATCCTAGGCTACTGCAGTTTGGTCCCAGACAGTATTTTGGGATGGTATCATGTGCAGGATCTCTCAGTTTCCTAGGTAACTATGTTTCCCACAAGCCTCTGCTCCACGATTTATGTTAACTCACTCAGTGTGTTCAAATGTCTCTCTCTGGGACCTATAGCCTGCTATTACTGAGTTATTAACAGGTTACTGGGCCCTGCTTTTAATGTGATATTACTGTGATATAAACACCCACTGGCACAAATTACACACAGGTGTCTTGGATCAGATGTTAAGGATGCTTTGACTGAATAAATGCAGACTCTCCTCTGCAGCTGCAATGTTATTTGTCAAACTTATCTTTTTGTATAGACTAGCGTGACAAACATGTCCTTCAACTGCACAGTCTGTCTAGATCGTTTACAGCTCAACAGTCCAGACTTGTAAGCCCAATTCACATTCTCCCCTTTCGCCCCGGAAACCTGTAGTCACTCACTCCCCCCCAGGGATTTAAAAGTATCAGATTGTTGTAAGACATATGGCAGTTGGCCAACCCTCCTCCGCGAGAGCATTCAGGTATGTCGGCTTATGCCTGGGGTGAATCGGGAATTGGGCAAAAATGAGCAAATAGAATGACAATATACCATAAAGATCAACCAATCAAAGGGAACCACAAAAGACTGGTATTTTGTATTTTAAAATACAGAAATACATTTGTAGGTAGCCGGCCTGAACAGCAACAACATTCTCAGTAATAGTTACAGAAACGTTTGACTTGCTATGACTGTGATATGTTCTTGTTTATCTTCCTTAGTTGAATACACTGACTGTAAGTCATATCTGCTAAATGACCAAAATGTAAATGTATTTGTGAAAATGAACCAAAATGAACTGCAAAGCATACTGGCCTTGTTTCGGGCCGGAACTCATGAGAATAATACTGCAAATGCTTTGCAAATGTATATTTTTTACATGTACAATACATTTACACTGAACAAAAATATAAACGCAACAAGTGTTGGTCCCATGTTTCATGAGCTGAAATAAAATATCTATGTTCCATATGCACAAAAAGCCTATTTCTCTCAAATTTTGTGCACACAATTGCTTACATCCCTCCTTCACATTTCTCCTTTGCCAAGATAATCCATCCACTTGACAAGTGTGCCATATTTAGAAGCTGATTGAACAGCATGGTCAATACACAGGTGCACTTCGTTCTGGGGACAGTAAAAGGCCACTCTAAAATTGTGCAGTTTTGTCACACAACTTAATGCCACAGATGTCTCAAGTTTTGAGGGAGCGTGAAATTCATATTCATTCATATTCATTCATCTTTGCTACGTTGTTTTAGAGAATGTGGCTTTACGTCCTCATGGCCTGACAACCGCAGGCCCCGTGTATGGAGTCATGTGGGCGAGCGGTTTGCTGATGTCAACGTTGTGAACCGAGTGTCCCTTGGTGGCGGTGGGGTTATGGTACGGGCAGGCATAAGCTACGGAAAAGGAACACAATTGCGTTTTATCAATGGCAATTTGAATGCACAGAGATACCGTGATGAGATCCTGAGAACCTTTGTCGTGCCATTCATCCTCCGCCATCACCTCATGTTTCAGCGTAATAATACACAGCCCCATGTCGTAAGAATCTGTACACAATTCCTGGAAGCTGAAAATGCCTCAGTTCTTCCATGGCATGAACACTCACCAGACATGTCACCCATTGAGCATGTTTGGGCTGCTCTGGATCGACTTGTGTGACAGCGTGTTCCAGTTCCCGCCAATATCCAGCAACTTCACACAAGAGGAGTGAGACAACATTCCACAGGTCACAATCAACAGCCTGAATAACTCTATGCGAGGGGATGTGTCGCTCTGCATGAGGCAAATGGTGGTCACACCAGATACTGACTGGTTTTCAGATCCTTTTTTAAAGGTATCTGTGACCAACAGATGCATATCTGTATTCCCAGTCATGTGAAATCCATAAAGTAGGGCCTCATGAATTCATTTCTAGTGACAGATTTCCTTATTATGAACTGTAACTCAGTGACATTTTTGGAATTGTTGCATGTTGAGTTTAGATTTATGTTCAGTATATATTTAGTTCATGTAGCAGATGCTCTTATCCCACCATAGTGCCATCAGACTTCTGATACCAATGCAAGGTGAAAGGGGAGGGGGGGCAAAATTGCGAACCACAATAAAACAATTAGCATAGAAAACTATTTTTGTATTTTCAAAATACAAAATTACAGCTCTGGAAGGTATCTTGTTACAAAATCCATTGGAGTGTAGTTCAGCCCAGTGTAATACGAATGACTAAATACTCAGAAGTAGTTGAAACACATCTATCAAATACATGTAACAGAAGTACTGTCCGTCTCTGGGGTGAATGAGTGCACACTTCAGGGAGGAGGGGCATGTCGCAATTGAGCAAAATATGTCCAGTTAACTGCAATGTGTCTGTTTGGCCACAGTATGGTGCTGATGAGTTTGCTTTGAATAGCTTCTGCCCCCTAATAAGGTGATGATGTTCTGGTTGGATTGACTTGCCGGAGTGTCGTCATGTAGTCGAGAGTGAGTGGTTCAGCGGCTGGAGTGGAGACGAGAGGGTTAGTTGGACCATGTGGGTTTAGTTGGCACTGTCTGATAGGACACTTACAGGGACACAAGATGGTTTGCTTGTGAAGGAGATAGCTGGGATAAAACAGAGTGTGGACTGTGGTCTACAGGGATTAGACACACACACACACACACACACACACACATGCGCGCACACACGCGCACACACACACACACACACTCACTCTCTCTCTGTCACTATTATTGTATCAATGGGGAATCTGCCTTCTCTACTGTAACCAGTAGGTGGAGTCAGTGTAACATATTGTATCTGGTGGCCTGGGCAGGGCCCTATCTTCTCTACAGCTCTGTCATCAATTCATTGATATATCAAACCTGATATTGTTACCCCTATACTCTTTATAGACTATGACAAATAATGTCTCATTACCGTCATTAATATCCTTTAAAATGAGTCAATGTGTGCTGGGGACAAAAACATGGGGTGAGGTTAATTCGACCTGCCTTCCATTTTTTCACGACAGTGAATCTTTTTGACTGCAGATATATTAGGATGTATCTATATTAGGTGGATAATATTGTAACCCCATTACCATTCCGTTTTCTCAGCCTCTCTGTCTCTATAACCTGATCAAAGGGACGTGAATGGGCAGATGTTATATTGCTACGTGATGCTTGACTAATATTTCTGATGTCCCTACAGGATATTGAGTCTTAATATGAATCTAACCAGGTCTCAGGCATGCACTTTCAATGAGACTCTCTGAAATGTAATTTTAGATCCCATTTCCTCCAATTTGAGCTGTTATTCGTTGGTCTAGCTGAGCGCCTAGCTTTGTCCCTCAGGCACAGAGGGGATGGGCTGAGGGAGGTGTGTGCCTGTGTGTGTGTGTCTGTGGTGTGTGAGTTTGTGAGTGCGTCAAGTGTATGGTGTGTGTGTGTAAGTCTGTGTAGCGAGAGCGCGGGGAGTGGGAGGGTGGACGCTTCCTGTTAGAGAATAGAATTCCTGATAGGAAGCAGCAGAATTCCCGAGTGTGGATTCCGAGTCTTGTTTACAGTTCAGAGCTCATTAGGAATTCTGCTCACCTCCGGGTGCTTCGGGGCCTGGTCACAGTAACACAACACTCTGCAGTAACCCTGCCTCACCCCTCCTCACCCTCCTCCTCACCCCCCCACTGAAACACAACTCTTACCCTGCCTCACCCCTACTCACCTACTCCTCACCCCCCCACTGAAACACAACTCTTACACTACCTCACCCCTCCTCACCTCACCCCCTCCTCACTGAAACACAACTCTTACACTACCTCATCCTTCTACTTCTCCATCCTCCCCCTCCTCCCAGACAAACAACACACTGCTTCAACCCTTTCTCACCTTACCTTCCTCCCTTCCCCTCCTCTCCCCTCCCTCCTCACCATCTCTCTCTCCCCCTGAATACTTGATCATGCCAAACGGTCCTAGTCAGGCCATTAGCACTGTGCCTCTGCTCTCTATCTGTCTACCACTAATTAGCCTTGTGCCCTCTCCATCTCCCTCTATCTCCCTCCAGTTAGCTAGCCCTCTGCCCTCTGCCCTCTCTCCACACTTTGTCCTTAGTCTCTTTCTGTATCCCTTTGTCTAGACAGGCAGAGCAGGGCTGGAGGAGGAGACTGTTTGCTACTCACCCCAGAGGTCACCCGAGAGGTCGCAGACACCGAGACAGACTTCCTGTGGGCTGAGTCTGTCTCTGCATTCTGATTCCCTACATCCATAACATCCCTTCTATTCCTGTGCACTGCACTGTGTCACTCCCCCTGAAGAGTAGGAGGTATGCCACTAGCCTAGCCTCTTGATAGGTCAGAGGGTGGGTCCACCATCTTATTGACACTTATCCAGTCCTCTCAGATCTTTGAGGGCGCGTCAGTAAGGAAGGAAAGGAGGTGAGGTAGATAAATGGAACACCCTCTATTTTTCTTTATTAATTCAGGGGATCTCTGACAGGTGATGCGGGTCAGAGTCGTTGCTATGGGATACAGTTCCTCTATGAGTGTGTGTCATCCTTTGATTGGCTACTATTAGCCCGGTAGTGATATGGTTCTGGATCATCAACCAAATTAAATCAAATGTATTTATATAGCCCTTTTTACATCAGCTGATATCTCAAAGTGCTGTACAGAAACCCAGCCTAAAACCCCAAACAGCAAGCAATGCAGGTGTAGAAGCACGGTGGCTAGGAAAAACTCCCTAGAAAGGCCAACACCTAGGAAGAAACCTAGAGAGGAACCAGGCTATGAGGGGTGGGCAGTCCTCTTCTGGCTGTGCTGGGTGGAGATTATAACAGAACATGGCCAAGATGTTCAAATGTTCATAAATGACCAGCATGGTCAAATAATAATAATCACAGTAGTTGTCGAGGGTGCAGCAAGTCAGCACCTAAGGAGTAAATGTCAGTTGGCTTTTCATAGCCGATCATTAAGAGTATCTCTACCGCTCCTGCTGTCTCTAGATAGTTGAAAACAGCAGGTCTGGGACAGGTAGCACGTCCGGTGAACAGGTCAGGGTTCCATAGCCACAGGCAGAACAACTGGAACTGGAGCAGCAGAATGGCCAGGTGGACTGGGGACAGCAAGGAGTCATCAGACCAGGTAGTCCTGAGGCATGGTCCTAGGGCCCAGGTCCTCCTGAGCACACACACACACACACAAAGGAGATAATGTTCTGTCTGGTATAGTGTAGGCAGCTGATGGGTTGTAGTGAAGGAAGTCGCTCCATGCTAATATGTGTGACACCAGGAACAAGTAGAGCAGCTGATGCTGGCTGTGATGTTTACCCTCAACCTGACCTCTAACCTTTGAACCTTATTAGTGAGCGCTGCTCTGCTCTTGGCGCTGAGGCTTTATGGCTCACTCTATGGCTGCTAGCAAACTAACACCTGTGCTACTTGGCTGTACTTTAGTTCTCGTCTTCGTGTTGAGTCACTGTGATGTGAAACAAACGACCACCCAGTATTCAGTCAGTGCCAGTGCAGAGATGCAGCAGTCTGATGTTAGAGAATAGAGATGTTCAGCAGAGATGCTTTTTCTTATAATAGAGATGTTGATAGAGATGTGTCTCTGCTCTCAACACATAAGAAAAGAAAATACACACTCCTTCTCATGAGCTCCTTGGGCGGCAGGGTAGCCTAGTGGTTAGATAAGCATTGGACGAGTAACCGGAAGGTTGCAAGTTCAAACCCCTGAGCTGACAAGGTACAAATCTGTCGTTCTCCCCATGAACAGGCAGTTAACCACTGTTCCTAGGCCGTCATTGAAAATAAGAATTTGTTCTTAACTGACTTGCCTAGTTAAATAAAATAAAAATTCTGGCTACAAAAGCAGAGTGACTGCTTGTGTGTGTTTGTTTGTTGTAAAAAACAGCGTGTGGGTAGGTAAGAGGTTCCGGAAAGGCTACACTCACATTTAGCTACTATCTCACATTTGAACTTTCACCTTGTGAAAAGTAGAATGTTGGTTTCTACTATCATCTTGTTGTGATCAGCATTTCTAGCAGGGCCACTGTGCACATCTCTGTTCATGTTTAAACTTTCACATATTTAAATGTCTCTGTTCATGTTTAAATATCTCCGTTCATGTTTAGAATGCATTAGTTCTCAGGATATGCTCTGTCGTTCTGCCCCTGAACAAGGCAGTTAACCCACTATTCCTAGGCCGTCAGTGTAAGTAAGATTTTGTTCTTAACTAACTTGCCTAGTTAAATAAAAGTAAAATACTCTTTTAAAAAGAAGACCCAGATGCAGACGGCTAGAGTCACAGATGTTTATTGACCCAAACAGGGGGCAGGCAAAGACAGGTCAAAGGCAGGCAGTGGTCCGTAATCCTGGGCAGAGTCAATAAGGTACAGAACAGCAGGCAGGCTCGGGACCAGGACAGACAAAGGTTTATACACTGATCAGAGTCAGGCAGGTACCGAACGGCAGGCAGACTCGGGGTCAGGGTAGGCAGAATGGTTAGAGCTGGGGTAACTAGGAAACAGAATTTGAGAAAGCAGGGAGATGGGAAAACACGCTGGTAAGACCTGACAAGACAAGATGAACTGGCAACAGACAAACAGAGAACACAGGTATAAATACACTGGGGATAATGAGGAAGAGGGGCGACACCTGGAGTGGGGTGGAGACAAGCACAAAGACAGGTGAAACAGATCAGGGTGTGACAGATTTCTGTATTTTGAAAGTTATATATCTTGAAAACTTGATTGCTGACAAGCAATTTTGGGGGGGACTGTGTTAACTATAGATCTAATGAAAAAAATGCTTTTGTGTGGAACTTTCCTTTAAGGACATCATGACCAACTGGCTAACTGATGGTTGGGGGTGGGTAGGAGGACTATTAGTGAGTGGTATTGAGTTACACCTTCACTGGGAATGGGATGTGATCCCCCATTAGTCATCAAACGATCCATCGGCTGTACAGGCACTTAGAGAGACTATAGGAAAGACAGACAAGCTGAGCAGCTGGCGAGATGAATAGTGTATTTGCCAGGCACTATGTAGAACTCCACCAGAACTTCACCAGATTGAGCTACACAGCCAATTTCCATATTCAGTCAACATGTTATTTACTTTGAGTAATGATACGATTATATGGCATCAAGGGTTCATTAATTGAACCTTTGAAAGTGAACTACACACGATCTGCTTTGAACCATAGCTTACATGTTATTGAATGTTACTGAATGGATGTACTGTGGGATTGCATCAAGAGCTCCCAAGCACACAGAAGTAGTAGGATGGAGCTCATTACTGTGGATAACACATCATAATACTGACATCTCAGCACACTAGAGACTGGAGCATAGAAAGAGAGACTGGAACATAGAAAGAAAGAGAGAGAGAGAGAGAGAGAGAGAGAAAGAGAAAGAGAAAGAGAAAGAGAAAGAGAAATAGAGATAGAGAAAGAGAGAGTGAGAGAGATAGAGAAAGAGACAGAGAGAGCGAGAGAAAGAGAGGGAGAGAGAGGGAGAGTGTAACGGCGTCCGTCTGTTGAAGGAGAAGCGGACCAAAATGCAGCGTGGTGGTTACTCATGTTCTTTAATGAAAAATCGACGATACATGAAATAACTATATATATATACAAAAACAACAAACGAAAACGCGAAAACCTATACAGCCTATCTTGTGCTAACTAACACAGAGACAGGAACAATCACCCACAAAATACACAGTGAAACTCAGGCTACCTAAATATGGTTCCCAATCAGAGACAAGGAGAATCACCTGACTCTGATTGAGAACCGCCTCAGGCAGCCAAGCCTACTCTAGACACCCCTACTCAGCCGCAATCCCAATACCTCCTAAACCCCAATACAAAAACACACCACAACATAAACCCATGTCACACCCTGGCCTGACCAAATAAATAACGAAAACACAAAATACTAAGACCAAGGCGTGACAGAACCCCCCCCCCCAAGGTGCGGACCCCGGCCGCACACCTAAACCCATAGGGGAGGGTCCGGGTGGGCGTCTGTCCACGGTGGCGGCTCCGGCTCGGGACGTGGACCCCACTCCAACCAAGTCTTAGTACCCCTGTAACGCGTCCTTTGATTGGCGACCCTCGCCGCCAACCTTGGCCTAATAACCCTCACCAAGGACCCCACTGGACTGAGGGGCAGCTCGGGACTGAGGGGGAGCTCGGGACTGAGGGGAAGCTCGGGACTGAGGGGAAGCTCGGGACTGAGGGGAAGGCCGGGACTGAGGGGAAGCCCGGGACTGAGAGGAAGCCCACTACTGAGAGGATGCCCAGTACTGAGAGGAAGCTCAGGCAGGTAGTTGGCTCCGGCAGATCCTGGCTGGCTGGCGGATCTGGAAGAGTCTGGTTGACTGGCAGATCTGGAAGAATCTGGTTGACTGGCAGATCTGGAAGAATCTGGTTGACTGGCAGATCTGGAAGAATCTGGTTGACTGGCAGATCTGGAAGATCATGGCTGACTGGCGGATCTAGCTGCTCTGGCTGCTCCATGCAGACTGGCAGCTCTGGCTGCTCCATGTAGACTGGCAGCTCTGGTTGCTCCATGCAGACTGGCAGCTTTGGCTGCTCCATGCAGACTGGCAGCTCTGGCTGCTCCATGCAAACTGGCAGCTCTGGCTGCTCCATGCAGACTGGCAGCTTTGGCTGCTCCATGCAGACTGGCAGCTCTATGCAGACTGGCAGCTCTGGCTGCTCCATGCAAACTGGCAGCTCTGGCTGCTCCATGCAGACTGGCAGCTCTGGCTGCTCCATGCAGACTGGCAGCTCTGGCTGCTCCATGCAGACTGGCAGCTCTGGCTGCTCCATGCAGGCTGGCAGCTCTGGCTGCTCCATGCAAACTGGCAGCTCTGGCTGCTCCATGCAAACTGGCAGCTCTGGCTGCGCTGAACAGGCAGGAGGCTCCGGCAGCGCTGTAGAGGAGGAAGGCTCTGGAAGCGCTGAACAGGCGGGAGACTCCGGCAGCGCTAAACAGGTGGGAGACTCCGACATCACTGGAGAGGAGAAAGGCTCTGGCTGCGCTGAACAGGCGAGGCGCACTGAAGGCCTGGTGCGTGGTGCTGGAACTGGTGGTACTGGACCGAGGACACGCACAGGAAGCCTGGTGCGGGGAGCTGCCACCGGAGGACTGGTGTGTGAAGGTGGCACAGGATGTACCGGACCGTGAAGGTGTACTGGAGAGCCTGAGAGCAGGGCTGGCACAGGACGTGCGAGGCTAGGTAGGTACACAGGAGGCCTAGTGCGTGAGGCTGGCACAATTTTCACCAGCCGACTAACACGCACCTCAGGACGAGTATGGAGCGCTGACCCAGGTGCCATTAAATCCCCGACACGCTCCGTCGGACGAATATCGTACCTAAAGCACCATACTAGCAACTCCCTCATTACTCTCTCCTCCACTTTCCCCATTAACTCCTTCACAGTCTCTGCTTCGCTCACCTCTAACACCGGCTCTGGTTCTGGTCTCCTCCTTGGCTCCTCACGATAAACAGGGAGAGTTGGCTCAGGTCTGACTCCTGACTTTGCCACACTCTCCCTGAGCCACCCCCCAATACATTTTTGGGGCTGACTCACGGGCTTTCTTCTGCACCGTCGTGCTTGTCTCTCCAACTCCATTCTCCTATACCCCTCCTCGCACTGCTCCAGCGAATCCCAGGCGGGCTCCGGCACTCTCTCTGGGTCGACCGCCCACCTGTCTATTTCCTCCCAAGTAGTGTAGTCACTATATTGTTGCTCCTGCTGCCAATGTTGCTTCTCCTCATACCAGCGCCTCTCAGCTCTCGCCGCCTCCAGTTCTTCTTTGGGGCGGCGATATTCTCCAGGCTGATCCCAAGGTCCTTCTCCGAACAATTCATCCTCCCATGTCCGTTCCTCTTTTCGCTGCTCCTGCTGTCGCTGCCTGTTACCACGCCGCTCGGTCCGGTGTGGTGGGTGATTCTGTAACGGCGTCCGTCTGTTGAAGAAGCGAACCAAAATGCAGCGTGGTGGTTACTCATGTTCTATAATGAAGAATCGACGATACATGAAATAACTATATATATACAAAAACAACAAACGAAAACGCGAAAACCTATACAGCCTATCTAGTGCTAACTAACACAGAGACAGGAACAATCAGCCACAAAATACACAGTGAAACCCAGGCTACCTAAATATGGTTCCC